>NC_081553.1:107227218-107531643 GCF_963082655.1 Stomoxys calcitrans
ATACCCCAATCCTATGGTGGAGGGTATAACAATGAAGCCGTTTACTAGGAAATCAAGAGAATTCGCATAAGTTTAAATGGAAGGAGTTAAGTTTTGTTGATTTTTAAATAAAATCTGATTTATTTTTATCTCTATTACCATAGGCAGTAGCATTTGCTTTTCTGTTCATAATGAATTAAGCTAGTTTTGCTTGTAGCACGTCTTATGTCACTGTGTAGCTGTGTGTGATGTACGCCAGTGTTTGGTATCTGATATGTATTGTGTTACACAAAAAAAAAGCTCTACAGTTTCCTGTTCCCATGTCCTTAGTACGAGAAACATTATACCAAAACAACACACCCATGAATACAGGTACACACATATATCGTATATAGAAAGATGCAATGAATATTATCAACATTTGATGTCGCTTGTCTTGTTTATGACGGCGCAGAGGTTTATAGAGTTCCTCGCTACCATAAACTTATAAAGGGTGGTCTATTCAGGTGTGGATAAATAATTTTGATAAAAATTTTATTTTTGTTGTCTAAGTTAAATTTTTATTTTGTTGACCGGTTATGAAGCAATGGCTCTGTGGCATAAGGGCAGCTAGAGCCTGTAATCCTTAGACACCATCCTATTTTATACACCATTTAATCCCAACCTTGGTACAGCTGTACCCCTGAGTAGTTTATATGGGGTTCAATGTGTAGTGGTACAAATGTATGAAGGGTGTGGTTAGAGGTACTGCTTTTTGTTAAGGCCTCATATTTGCCAGCGGGTGAAATTGCTTAAATATATGCCAAATCAAAATAACTTCGCTGGCGTTAGAGTTGATGCCCAACTTACACTTATTCATAATTATACCCTACGCCACTACTGTGGTACAGGGTATTATAACTTAGTGAATTCGTTTGGAACACCCAAAAGGAAGAGAGATAGACCCATTGGAAAGTATACCGATCGACTCAGAATCTCTTTCTGATTTGATTTAGCTATGTCCGTCCGTCTGTCTGTCCCATCGTCGGTCTGTCCGTCTGTACATGTTCATTTGTGTACAAAGAACAGGTCGCAGTTTTCATCCGATCGTCTTCAACTTTGGTACAGACATGTTTTTCAACCTACAGACGAAGCCTATTGAAATTGAAAAAAAATCGGTTCAGATCTGGATATAGCTCCCGTATATATGTTCGTCCGATTTTCAGTAATAATGCAATAAAATGGTCATTTATTAACCGATTCTCACGAAATTTGGCAAGAAGGATTTTTTTAGGACTTTCGACATTACTGGTGAATATAATGGAAATCGGTACAGATTTACATATAGCTCTCATATGTATATATCGCCCGATTTTAACTCCTAAAGCCACTGCAAGCACATTTATTGACCAAATTTGCAAAAATATTGCACAACGCTTTCCTCGATGACTACCACAATATACATAGAGTTTGGTCAAAATCGGTTCAGATTTAGATATATTGGGTTGGATATATTGGTTTGGATTGGATATATTGGGTTGCCCAAAAAGTAATTGCGGATTTTTTCATATAGTCGTCGTTTTTTCACAGCTTGTGACTCTGTAATTGCATTCTTTCTTCTGTCAGTTATCAGCTGTTACTTTTAGCTTGCTTTAGAAAAAAAGTGTAAAAAATTATATTTGATTAAAGTTCATTTTAAGTTTTATTAAAAATGCATTTACTTTCTTTTAAAAAATCCACAATTACTTTTTGGGCAACCCAATATATATCCCCCGATTTTCATTCCTAGAGTCACAGCAAGCGCATTTATTGATCCATTTTGCCAAAATTTGGCAAAACGCGTTCCTCGACGACTACCACATTATCTGAGAAGTTTGCTCGGAATCGGTTCAGAATTAGATATAGCTCCCATATATACGTTCGTCTGATTTTGAGAAATATTGCAATAAGTGGTCATTTGTTATTCGATTCTGTCGAAATTTTGACGTAGGGATTTTCTTATGACTCTTAATATTACTAGTGAATTTCATAGAAATCGGCCCAGATTTAGATGTAGCTGTCATATATGTATATCGGCCGATTTTCACTTTAAGAGCCACTGCAATCGCATTTATTGACCAATCTTGCTAAAATTTTTCCTCGACGACTACCATATTATCTGAGAAGTTTGCTCAGAATCGGTTTAGAATTATGGGCTGCCCAAAAAGTAATTGCGGATTTTTCACATAGTCGCCGTTGACAAATTTTTTCACAGCTTGTGACTCTGTAATTGCATTCTTTCTTCTGTCAGTTATCAGCTGTTACTTTTAGCTTGCTTTAGAAAAAAAGTGTAAAAAAAAGTATATTTGATTAAAGTTCATTCTAAGTTTTACTAAAAATGCATTTACTTTCTTTTAAAAAATCCGCAATTACTTTTTGGGCAACCCAATAGAAATAGCTCTCATATATACGTTCGTCAGATTTTGGGTTATTTGCCATAATGTTGTCATTTGTCAACCGTAGTTTTCACATATTTTCTCGCCGAGGTCCATCAAAATTGGTTCGGAATTAGATATAGGTCATTGTACTTATGTACAATGAGGGACCTATAGGTGTAGGGTATTATACAGTCGGCACCGCCCGACTTTTGCCCTTCCTTACGGGTTTTTAGTTTAAATGAAGCATTTTTTTAAGCCTAAAATGCTGCATTGATGATCATTTGAAATGAATTAAAATTTATATCAGGCACAACAGAAATGAATCGACTTTGATTGAGGTGAGTTATGCATATGAATATCATGAAGTGGATAAAAGTTTCACTTATTTTATGTTGCACCTAAAACTATGCAAACGCTTTAAAACATCAAATAGGTGACATTGGCCAGTGCCTTATTAAAAATTTATATGCAACAGTGTCATATCTAAAAATCTTAAGCTACACCGAAAGAAAAATTCATACCGTATGGCGATACTTTACTATCAATACCGTTGGTATCAATTTTTCGTTCGATGTTGACAAATGATACGTTTCCTTATCCTAAATACCTTTCATTGGAGTCCCATATTGTCGTGATTGGTCTAAATATATATTTGGTAGGTTTTGGGGGTGGGGCGGACTCCTAGGTACCCCATCCGAAATTTTGATACCAAATTTTTGTTTTTAGGTTACTAAAAGACGGCACAGAAAATTTTTTGAAAATTAGGGCAAGGGGGAGGGTCCGTCCCCCCCTTCAGATATCCAAAAATGTATTGTAGTACCCTATTTTCACAACGGGATCGTTATGCACCATCTGTGATACAGCTGTTTTTGAGTCTATACGAAACAGACAAACAAACAAGCAAACACAAATTCATTTTTATACCCTCCACCGTAAGATGGGGGTTATACTATTTAATTTCGTCATTCTGTTTGTAACGACTCGAAATATTCGTCTGAGATCCCATAAAGTATATATTGGGTTGCCCAAAAAGTAATTGCGGATTTTTCATATAGTCGGCGTTGACAAATTTTTTCACAGCTTGTGACTCTGTAATTGCATTCTTTCTTCTGTCAGTTATCAGCTGTTACTTTTAGCTTGCTTTCGAAAAAAGTGTAAAAAAAGTATATTTGATTAAAGTTCATTCTAAGTTCTACTAAAAATGCATTTACTTTCTTTTAAAAAATCCGCAATTACTTTTTGGGCAAACCAATATATCTGGTTATAACCCGATTTGGACCGCTATCGACCGACGAATGGACGGACGTGGCTGGATCGTCTCAGGATGTCGAGACGATCAAGAATATATGTATATTTCGAAGTGTTACAAACCGAATGGTGGTGCATATGAATTGACCAAATCATGAAGCATTGCATTTGATATTCCGGTCAATTACTCTTCCCAACCAATCCTATTTTGCTATAAGCCTTAAGGTGTTTCCTTTTCCCCTACTAATTATGTTTTTATGGCAAAAAACACGATGCAGGATATCCCATTCTCCCCCCACAAATAATTTCCGGCATAATTTCCATTATTCGATAATTTGGTACACGAAATATTTTTTAACTTCCCATCTCTATTGACCATTTCGATTATATTTTATAGCCCCAACACTAATGAACTTATTATGTTTCCCCGCACACTGCACAAACTACCCAATACTAACCAATTATGTCGTATATTTTGTGTTGTTTGTATACATTAGGCAACATAACCAATCCTTCCTTCCTTCCTTCCTTTCTTGAAATTAAATTTCCTCGCTTTTATGTTTCCAAACAAACTCCTTATCCACCGCCACCCGCTTCCGCCCTCTTGGCGGAAATGGGTGGGTAAACCAAAAATTTCCATTTAATGTTTTGTGTAATTTCATTAAATACATATTGCAAACTTTGGATTAGTCAAACAAATGCGAACAATCAATTCATCAACCGCCAAATATCGTTTAGCCAAGCCATCAAAGGAGACAAATTTCCATCATAAACCACAAACTTGGTCTAGGCCTAGGCAAGGCAAGGCCTAGGCCTAAGGCAAGTACGCTATTTTCCTATACCCTCCACCATAGGATAGGGATATACTAATCAAATCATTCCGTTTGAAATACCTCGGAAGTATTGATAGGCTGTAAAGAGTGATTTTTTAAAAGCTATAGGAAAGTTTAAAAAAAAAAAAAAACATAAAATTTAGAAAAGTGCATGAAATCTTTTTTTGAGTCAATAGTCACATATAAATACTTCAATGTTGTCGTCCAATGCTTCAGTGGCCTTGTCCATTGTTACGCGTGCTGTGTGGCATGTGGCACCGTCTTGGTGAAACTATATGTCATGTATGTCCAGCTCTTGCATTTTGGGCAAAAAAAGTTGGATATCATCTTACTATAGCGCTCACCATTTACAATTACGTAACGATTTGCATTATTTTTGAAGAAGTATGGTCAAATGATGCCACCAGTCCGTAAACCGCTTCAAACTGTGATTTTTTCTGAATACATTGGTAGTTCATGCAATGCTTCTGGCTGATCTTCACTCTAAAACCAACAATTCTGCTTATTTGCGTAACCATTGAGCCAAAAATTAGCTTCGACGGAAATGGAAGAAGCGCGCGATGAACTTTCTTAACAGAGCACGCATATATTATAAAAATTAAATTGTTTCGCTTTGTTTGTTCGTTTATTAGTTTGTTTGTCTGTTCCGTATAAACTCAAAAACCGTTGAACCGGTTTTCATGAAATTTTCACAGTTGGTATATAAATTGGTATAGAATTTTTGGGTCAACTAACCTGGGGGGACGCCCCATCTCAAAACCCACCCATATGTTTACCGACTGGGACAATATAGGTATCAAATGAAAGGGTAGAGTACGAACTTGGCATAAAAATGTCATCCTTAGTGTCGGGTGGTCCCTCACCCCCAATCTTATATATAAAAATCAATTTGTGTTTGTTTGTATGTTTGTGTGTTCCTTATAGACTCAGAAATGGCTGAACCGATTTTCTTGAAATTTTTACAGATGGTGCATAATGACCCCGTGGTGAAAATAAGGTACTAAATTTTTTTTTATATCTGAAGGGGGGCGGACCCTTCCCCTTACCTTAATTTTCAAAAACGCCCATCCCGGAGATGGGTGGTGCGAAATTTTGTCTGCTCTCATATAGTACCCTAAAAATAAAAACTTGGTATCCAAATTTTGGATGGGGTACCTGGGGAGGCTGCCCCACCCTAAAACCAACCAAACATATATTTAGACCAATAACGACAATATGGGACTCAAATGAAAGGTATTTAGGATAAGAAAACGTATCCGATATCCAATTGTCGGACCAAGTGCTAGGGGGACCACCTCAAGCCTCAAAACATCCCTAAATCGGACATATTTACCGACCATGGCAATATGGGATTCAAATGAAAGATATTTGCGAGTAGAATACGAATCTGATATCGAAATGTAGGACCACGTTTCTGGGGGTCCACCCCTTTCCCAAAACACCCCCAAACAGGACTTATTTACTGACCATGGGAATATGGGGCTAAAAAGCTGATAACAAATGTATTCCTTGGTGTCTAAGGCGCCCCACCCCCAAAAACCCCTTAACAGGACATATTTACCGATTGAACAATGTGGTTATCAAATGAAACGTGCTTGGAAGTTGAGTACACATATGTATGTTATAAAAATTTGGTCCAAGGTGTCTAGGGGGCCTCCCCAACCCCGAGGCCTTAAGCGGGCATGAATACACAATGGGTATAAAATTAAATGTCTTTGAGATTGGACTAAAAATCCGATTAACATTTTGGAGATAGAGCCCGGGACCGGCCCACCCACCTTATACGCTTCAATAATGCGTGTCGTTCGATGGGCATAATATGGAAAGGTCTATGACAGTAGAGTTCGAATCTAATGTTAATAAAGGGTGATTTTTTTGAGGTTAGGATTTTCATGCATTAGTATTTGACAGATCACGTGGGATTTCAGACATGGTGTCAAAGAGAAAGATGCTCAGTATGCTTTGACATTTCATCATGAATAGACTTACTAACGAGCAACGCTTGCAAATCATTGAATTTTATTACCAAAATCAGTGTTCGGTTCGAAATGTGTTCATTCACCGTAACGTTGCGTCCAACAGCATCTTTGAAAAAATACGGTCCAATGATTCCACCAGCGTACAAACCACACCAAACAGTGCATTTTTCGGGATGCTTGGGCAGTTCTTGAACGGCTTCTGGTTGCTCTTCACTCCAAATGCGGCAATTTTGCTTATTTACGTAGCCATTCAACCAGAAATGAGCCTCATCGCTGAACAAAATTTGTCGATAAAAAAGCGGATTTTCTGCCAACTTTTCTAGGGCCCATTCACTGAAAATGATTTGCAAGTGTTGCTCGTTAGTAAGTCTATTCATGATGAAATGTCAAAGCATACTGAGCATCTTTCCCTTTGACACCATGTCTGAAATCCCACGTGATCTGTCAAATACTAATGCATGAAAATCCTAACCTCAAAAAAATCACCCTTTATAAGGATTGAAGTATCTGGGTAAAGTCCTGCCATCCTGCTCTTCAGCCGGACATATAGATCTCGATATTAAAGGACTCAAATAAATTGTCTTTGGGATCTTAGCATCGGGGGACCGACCCTCTCCTCCCAATAAAAACAACACCAAACTGTCATGTAGGACGACCGAAAAAATACTGTATTCAAATAAAAAGGCTTGTCAGAGGGCATTCGCCCTCCCCCCATCCTACCCAAAAAATACGGAATTAAAAATAATAAATGAAGGTCGATCAGGCTAGAATAGGACAGCTATAAAAGGTCTTTGGTAGGAGAGTACACGTTTTACCCTCCAATTTGGATAGATACAGGTGGACCTGCGGATCTTTAAAAAATGTGATATCCCTAGTGGTGAAATATGTTTTTGAATGAAGATAACCAATACAGAAAAAAAAATATTATTGGTGTGGATCTCAGTGAGACCCGTAGACCTGAATATCTTGATCGCCTTCTTCAAAACCGGAAATGTTTGCTACTATAATAATAAGGGGCTCAAATAATAGGTATTTTATAGTAGAAATCGTATTTGATATCTAAATTCGAGGTCACTTATCTGGGGGTAGTCCCACCCCATAAACTTCCCCTAAACCAATAGCAATTGAAGCTCAAATAAAAGGAATTAAACAGTAGAGCACGTTGATATTTTTTTCAGGGCTAAGTGCGTGGGTGGCCGCCACACCCTACATTCCCCAACCTACATTCCCCACCCTACATTCCTCACCCTACATTCCCCACCCTACATTCCCCAACCTACATTCCCCACCCTACATTCCCCACCCTACATTCCCCACCCTACATTCCACACCCTACATTCCCCATCCTACATTCCCCACCCTACATTCCCCACCCTACATTCCCCACCCTAGATTCCCCACCCTACATTCCCCCCAAACTGGACAGAATTGTGGATGGCAAAAAGGGTCTCAAATCTGATATCTGTCTTATGACCAATTATTTCAGGGACAACCCATCTCATAGACTCCCTCTGAACCACACATATATACCGACTGTAGCTCAAATGTTGTTTTTGGGAGTAGAGCATGAATCTGATATCCATTTTCGGCAGAAAGAGTTTACAATCCACCACCAAAACCAAGAGAATAAAGACGATCTGACCCTCCTTGCCCTTTTTTCAAAAACGCCAAATCTCGGAGATTGGTAAGGTGATTTACGCGATATTTAATGTGTTTATAATAACTCAAAAACAGAAATTTGGTATTCTTTTTTAAGGTGGTATATCTAGGGTGTTCGCCCCACCTCCAAGACCAGCCAAATGGAAATTTAAACCAATAATGACAAATTAAGGCTCAATTGAAAGGTATTTGAGACTAGAGCGCAAATCTGATACATGGGGGTCCACCTAACCGCCAAAAACATAACATATGGGACATATTTACCGAACATAGTAATATAAGGCTTAAATGAAAGATATTTGGTAGTAGTGCACCAATGTGATATCCAAACAGCTATTATTTCCTAACCGTGCCAGTATAGGGCTCAGATAAAATAAGAGAGTGCAAGAAGTCGCAGCCGACCGGGCCCTGTCCAGCTAGTTTTGATAATAAACTTCAATAATTTGCAAGCGTTGTTCGTTTGTAAGATGATTCATGGTTAAATTATAGACCAAACTGAAGATGTTTGACAGTGAAACAAAACATGAAACGTGCGTGTTTAAACCAGCGTTTGGAAAATAGATAATAGCTAAAAAATCACCCTTTATATACTTGATTATCTTGACATTCTGATTCAATCTAGCCATGTTAGTACATTTGACCTTCTGTCACAATCACAATAGCGATTGAGCGAATGAAGATAACCACATGATATTTTGCATAAAAACCTCTTGTCGGTTCAGATTTGGTTATAGCCTCCCTATTAACCCATCCATCAAAAAGTTTTCTTTCAATTTGGATGATCGCCAACATCCTAACCATGTATGGCCCTAACTGCCTGATAACCCGATATGGCCCGCACGTAGTCCTACCTCTTAATTTGACTTCTTGACCATTCAAAGAAAGCATTTCTTATACATTATGCTGTTTACACTCATCACCGCACAGTGGGAGAAAATAAAAAAAACTAGTAAAAAATATGCCGTAGGAACATTTTTACGATAGTAAAATGGCCATAAGGGCAATAACAACCAGGTCGGTAAGGTCACAAACAGTCTTGCAGTGTAAGAAGGAGATGAAAACCTTCTCTGAGGAGGGCACAATCCGCATGGTTTGGGGCCATAACGGAGTAAGGGGGAATGAAAGGGTAGACGATTTGGCGGAGAAGGTCAGAGAACTGCCGTCGATTAACTTAGTTAACCCGAAGCCTTTCGGCTCGATGCAGTCCGATTTAAGGGGCGTGGGCAACAAACTCGCATGTAACACTGTGGAACGGCGAAACGGTTGGTAGGACGTCGAAAATCCTATGGGGTGATATGGATCGTGAGAGGACGAGGCTATTACTGAGAGGAAGTAAGAAGGAGGTCAGTATAGCTATTGGTATCATAACGGGACACATAGGACTTCGAGCTCACTTATGCAAAATCGGTGCGGCAAGTTATGTAGGGAATGTGGGGAAGGTGATGAGACGTTGGAGCATTTTCTATGTTATCGCCCGGCTTTCGCTGCTAACAGACACCGATACTTAGGTGGGGACACGATACCAGAATAAACCTACTAAGGGGATTAGTATGGAAAACAATTAAGCATTTTGTAGCACGGAATTCCTAACTTCAAATTTGCTTTTTCGAGGTTACTTTATAGTTTTTAAAGTGCTCAAAAAGCCGATTACTGACTTAGGTGTATGGGCAGATTAATATCTGCATCCTCTTTTCGACCTAACCTAACCTAATTGATAATGGTTCCAACTGATTATCGGAGTTGTATGAATCACGAGCTTATGAGGGCGTTAGCACAGCTAAATATACTATTGGGTTGCCCAAAAAGTAATTGCGGATTTTTCATATAGTCGGCGTTGACAAATTTTTTCACAGCTTGTGACTCTGTAATTGCATTCTTTCTTCTTTGATTAAAGTTCATTCTAAGCTTTATTAAAAATGCATTTATTTCTTTTAAAAATCCGCAATTACTTTTTTGGCAACCCAATAAAATACAATGATGATATAGGATAGGTCATGTGACCAGAATAAATGAAAAATACCCAGCTAATAAGTGTTTAGGTTAACAGTATGAGAGGGATGCTCTCAAAATTATCCACAGATGTTGTCAAATGCTTCGGCATCATGTGGTGCTGATATTATCAACATTTTTAAACGATTTTAACAAATTGTTCCTATTTAAGCGTAGATATCCCCAATTTCCTTTGACCAATTGGAAAAGTTGGTTGAACGAATAGAAATTTCATATTTGAACTTACGCCTTATTTGTGTAATCCTAATTTTATTATAAAACCTAGAGCAAGTTGTTATTTTTCAATTTCCTTTGGAGCTAAAAACGAATTAAGGGTATGCTTAAAACAAACCTGCACCTGCTATTCAGCTCTCTATTTGTTGTACTTTGCAACGGCGCACCTTTCTTTTTTCTGTTAAATTTCCAATACTAATCAAGCAATAAATGTGTTCGCATTTCATTTCGTTATGTTTTCTTGGTTATGTTCTTTATATTGCTGCCACTGCTGCTGCTGCTGTTATGGTTGTTACATCTAAGCGACAGGCATTCTTAGCCAAAGGGCACTTCCTTCTCACCCGGGTAGATGTTACAGTTACGGTTTGTCACCTTCCTTGCTGCCTTGCTGTAAATGTGGAAAATCTTTTAACAAATTGTTTCTATTTAAGCACCTCCTACGCTCGTTTGGCACTTTTACTTGTTTGTGTTTTCATTGCCATTTTGTCTATTTTTATACAAGCCTCTGTTGCCTTTTTTGTGTCGCATTTATTTTTGCCAAAAACCTCCCAACTGAAATTACCTTCCTTTAGCCGTGGGAAGGAATGAATAAACCAGGCTAAACCTTTGATTACACCATCATCAATGGAGATTAATGTCTGCCTGGTACTTTTTTTTTTTTTGCTGAAGAGAGGATTAGTTAGGTGACGCTGAGGTCAGTCAGTCAGTATGGGAGACGGAAGTGTTTTCCTTGTGAGTGTCCTCTTGGCATTTGGCTGTGACAAATTTATGTTAATGATGCCGTAAATCGTTCATTTTATTCTCTTGTTCTAGCTAATGTATCTAAAGCCTACGTAAGTTTCTCCCATTTTGGAACCATTATTATTCGCCTTCTGATAGTAATCTAGGTGAAATTGCAGAATAACTCCCGAACAGTTTTGGGTTGCTATTTCGTATAAACATTTACCGTATGCTAAGACCAATGAAGAATTAAATGAGAAAAGTAATGACAGATCATTTGTTATATGCCCTAAATGACGATGTCCTCTTGGGGATAAGATAATCAAAAAAGTGCTTCGAGTTTGGGGGGGTGAAATCAAAGGGTTTCTGTTTAACCCCTTGCTTATTATAACAATTTTCCTATTCCATTGGTAACACTAGAAAAGAAGTAACAAGTAAAAGCATGCTAAGTTCAGCCGGGCCGAAATTTATATACCCTCCACCATGGATCGAATTTGTCCAGCTCTTGCCACGGTATCTTTTTTTTTGGCAAATACAGGATAAAAGAAAATAATTGCAATGTTATAGGAACAACATCAAGTTATGGTTCATTTCGAACCATAATTGAACTGAATATTGGAGACTATTGTAGAAGTCATTGTGTCATTGCGCACTTTAGGGGCTGGAAAAGCAAAATAAGGAGATCGGTTTTGAAGGGAGCTCTATTTGACTATAAACCGATTCATGCCATATTCGACACGTATGTTAAAGGTAATGAGAGAAGCCGTTGTACAAAATTTCAGCCAAATCGGGTAATACTTGCGGCCTTTAGAGGCTCAAGAATTCAAGATCCCACATCGGTTTATATGGCAGCTATATCAGGTTATGGACCGATTTGAACTATTCTTAGCACAGTTATTGGAAGTCATAACAAAACACCTCATGCAAAATTTCAGCCAAATCGGTTAATAATTGCGCCCTCTAGTGGCTCAAGTAGTCAAGACCCGAGATCGGTTTATATGGCAGCTATATCAGGTTATGGACCGATTTGAACCATTCTTAATACAGTTGTTGAAAGTCATAACAAAACACCTCATGCAAAATTTCAGCTAAATTGGATAATAATTGGGTCCTCTAGTGGCTCAAGAAGTCAAGACCCCAGATCGGTTTATATGGCAGCTATATCAGGTTATGGATCGATTTGAACCATTCTTAATACAGTTGTTGGAAGTCATAACAAAACACGTCATGCAATATTTCAGCCAAATCGGATAGGAATTGCTCCCTGTAGAGGTTGAAGAAGTCAATACCCCAGATCGGTTTATATGGCAGCTATATCAGTTTATAGACCTATTTGAACTGTTCTTGAGATAGTTGTTGAAAGTCATAACAAAACACCTCATGCAAAATTTCAGCCAAATCGGATAATAATTTCGTCATCTAGTGGCTCAAGAAGTTAAGACCCCAGATCAGTTTATATGGCAGCTATATCAGGCTATGGACCGATTTGAATTATTCTTAACACAGTTGTTGGAAATCATAACAAAACACGCTGTGCAAAATTTCAGCCTATTCGGAGTGGAATTGTGCACTCTAGACGCTCAAGAAGTCAAGACTCCAGATCTGTTTATATGGCAGCTATATCAGGTTATGTACTGATTTCAACCATACTCCGTACAGTTGTTAGAAGTCATGCAAAATTTCAGCCAAATCGGATAAGAATTGTGCCGTCTAGCGGCTCAAGAAGTCAAGATCCCAGATCAGTTCATATGGCAGCTATAACAAAACGTGGACCGATATAGTCCTTTTACAATCTCAACCGATCTACACTAATAAGAAGTATTTGTGCAAAATTTTAAGCGGCTAGTTTTACTTCTTCGTAAGTTAGCGTGCTTTCGACAGACAGACGGACGGACGGACGGACGGACGGACAGACGGACGGACGGACAGACGGACGGACGGACAGACGAATAGACAGACGGACGGACAGACAGACAGACGGACGGACAGACAGACGGACGGACATGGCTAGTTCGACTTAAAATGTCACTACGATCAAGAATATATATTCTTTATGGGGTCTTAGACGAATATTTCGAGGTGTTACAAACAGAATGACGAAATTAGTATACCCCCATCCTATGGTGGAGGGTAAAAAAAGGCATTAAGTTCGTCCCGTCCGAACTTTGGATACCCACTACCTCGGGTGCATAAGTAAACCCTCTTTCGCCACAACCTGGTGAAAATTGGATAAATTATGCACCCAAATTCGGCACGGATCTTGAGCGGTCTAATAAATATAAGTCACTGTTGAATTTTGTATATCAAATGTCAAAAAAATCGGGTAATAAATAAAGCTGTTATGAGCTTCAGACCCTTAACCGGCATATCGGTGTATATGACAGCTATATCTAAATATAGTCCGATCTTTACCATATTTGAGTCAGGCGGCGGGTGGCCTAAAACTACTCACTATTTAAAATTTCAACGAAATTGCATAATAAATATAGCTTTTATGGGCTTCATACCCTTTATCTGGAGATCGGTCTATATGGTAGCTATATTTAAATATAGTCCGATCTGAACCATAATTAGGTCAGTTGTCGGGAGGCTTAAAATAACCTACTGTTTCAAATTTCATTGAAATCTGGTAATAAATAAAGCTTTTATGGTCTTCAAACCCTTTATCGGGAGATCGGTCTATATGGCAGCTATATCCAAATATGGTCCGATTTGGCCCGTTCAAGAACTTAATCAGAGTGCATCAAAAAGACGTATCTGTGCCAAATTTCAGCTCAATATCTCAATTTTTGAAGCCTGTAGAGTGACGGATGGACGGATAGACGGACAAACACACGGACATCGTTAAATCGTCTTAGAATTTTCAGATTCTCTGGCGCACCCTGTACATTAGTAAGAAACTGCATGGTTTGGTATTTTTTTTTTTTTTTGTAATTTTAAACATTTATCTTTATTCATAAATATTCGTATAATTTATTGTTGTTGTTTGTTTATGTTTAGTCATGAAATGTACATTGATCATTTATACTTAAATTTTCAGATTTGTATTTTGGATTTATTTTCTTTTGGTTTTTTGTATATTGTTTGGTATTTATGCTTTTTTTTGCCATCGTATTACATCTGAATATAATCGTATTTGTTTGTGTTGTTGTTGTTTTTTTTTTATGCTGTTTGGTATTTTATTTAGTTAATTAATTTGCATTTCGGAGTTGATTTTGTAGTTGTTTTTTGTTTTTTGTCTCATCTTCATTTTTGTTTTTTGTTTGTTTTTTTTTGTTTTGGAAAATTTCAATAATACACTAAATAGTTTGTTCATCTCAGTAGGTTTGTTAATTTTAAATTTTTTGTTTTTTGTTTTAGTTGTTTTTATGTCTGTATATCATTGTTGTGTGTTGTTGAGTACATAAAATGAAAATAACTTAGTTTGTAAATTTTACATAAATACATGTTTTTTCGTTTTTAATTATTTATATCGTTTTTTTCTTCACATTTTTATGTATGTCTGTCTGTCTGGGTGTGTATATATATACTTTTTTGTTAGTCACTAATTTAACGTATTTTTATTGTTGTGGTAAATTACTTCATTTTTTTTAGATTTTTTTTCTGTTTTGCTAAAACTGCACACAACAAATTTTATGCGTTAAGTTTTATCTTTTTTTTCGGTATGTCTGTAATTGTATTTCTCTTTTTTAGTAATAAAAATAATAGTTTATTAATTAAAAATAAATTATATGGCTTCTTTCATAAATTTTATATCTAAAGTGGCCTGTATATTGTATTTGAGAGTGTTATTACGAGATTACGTATAGCACTTTTTATTATGTTTAACTATTTAATGTCTTGCCACATATTTCTGTTCACAAATTTTGTGGAATCAAAATTTTTAGTACTTTTTTGTGTAAACAAAATTTGGTATTAAAGAAATTTTGAATTCAAAATTAAAGAGAAAACAAAGTATCTGATAAGATATAATTTTTTTTTAAATTTTTTATAGAATTATAAATTGTAAAAATTAGGATTTTATGGTATATATGATATGATGTCTTAAAGTGTTTTTGTTACTGGGAAATAAAACTATAAAAAAAAGAAATAGTAATAAAAAAAATGTCTTAAATATATAACTCGTATGGTGGACTTCAGTTGCATAAGCAATTTAACATTATTTCGAATTATTCCCTTTTACCGTTGGAATCGCCGGCTGTTTGTGAGTCGCACCCCACCCCTTTGTCGTTAACAATGGACCTTGACTGTAAGATAAACTCAAAACAAAGCCCTTCGGCAGCTTGTAATGTACCTCGATGAACATCTGTAGGAGATGCAAGTTCAGACTATATTCAATAGCATCTTAGAACTTAGAAAGTCTTGGGACTGCGGGAGCCATCTATTGCTAACTTCAATCGGATGGGGGCTTCGTGTTCCTTTCCCTCTATGCCTCGTTTCCATTACACTACAGACTCCCTTTTTAATGAAATCAAACAAACAAATTAAAGCTGATGGATGGCCATATAGCAAGCAAACAAACAGAAAATTTACAGAAATGGCAAACAAGAAATAATATTGGGTTGCCCAAAAAGTAATTGCGGATTTTTTTAAAGAAAGTAAATGCATTTTTAATAAAATTTAGAATGAACTTTAATCAAATATACTTTTTTACACTTTTTTTCTAAAGCAAGCTAAAAGTTACAGCTGATAACTGACAGAAGAAAGAATGCAATTACAGAGTCACAAACTGTGAAAAAATTTGTCAACGCCGACTATATGAAAAATCCGCAATTACTTTTTGGGCAACCCAATATTAAGTCGAATACTTCCCAAAAGGCTAAAGTTGACATGGCATCTCAGATGTAAATGGAGCCATTGTTTTATAACCCTCACCAATGAATTATGACCAATTTAAGCCCATGTCCATTGGTCCATGACCTCATCTTCTCATAGGAAAACAGAAAACCAAGAGATCTAGCACATGCTAGCAGATTAAGGAAAAAGCTTCCTAAAAAGTATTTAGCTAAAGGAAAAATCTATCATTGTTTACGAAATTCAAAACTCATATATTTTCATTTATAATCAGTTAGAAAAAAAGCAAGCAAAAGCGTGCTAAGTTCGGCCGGGCCGAATCTTATATACCCTCCACCATGGATCGCATTTGTCGAGCTCTTGCCACGGTATCTCTTTTTAGGCAAACAAAAGGATAAAAGAAAAGATTTTCTATGTTATTAGAGCAATATCAAGTTATGGTTCATTTCGGACCATAATTGAACTGAATATTGGAGACCATAGGAGAAGTCCTTGTGTAAAATGTCAGCCAAATCTAGTAAGAATTGCGCACTGACTTCAAAGTATTTTTCATAGTTTATGGTCCGAGTAAGTTCACTTCTTATCACTTCAAGAGATCACAGAACAAGTAAAATGGTGTTAAGTTTGGTCGGGCCGAACTTTGGATACCCACCACCTCGGGTATATATGTAAACCACCTTTTATGGGCCCAAAACAATAAATCGAGAGATCGGTCTATATGGCAGCTATATCCAAATCTGGACCGATCTGAATGAAATTGAAGAATGATGTCGAAGGGCCTAACACAACTCACTGTCCCAAATTTCAGTGAAATAGGATTATAAATGCGCCTTTTATGTATCCAAGACTTTAAATCGAGATATCGGACTATATGGAAGCTATATCCAAATCTGGATCGATTTGGACCAAGTTGCAGAAAAATGTCGAAGAGCCTAACAAAACTCACTGCACCAAATTTCAGCAAAATCAGATAATAAATGTGGCTTTTATGGGCCTAGTACCCTAAATCGGAGGATCGGTCTATATGACAGCTATATTCAAATCTGGAAGGATATCGAAAGGCCTAACACAACTCACTGTCCCAAATTTCAGTAAAATCGGATAATAAATGTTGCTTTTATGGGCCTAAGACCCTAAATCGTCGGATCGGTCTATATGGGCGCTATATCCAAATATGGACCGGTCTAAGCCAAATTAAAGAATATGTCGAAGAGCCTAACACAACTCACTGTCCCAAATTTTTTCAAAATCGGACAATAAATGTGCCTTTAATGGGCCCAAAGCCTTAAATCTAGAGATCAGTTTATATGGCAGCTATATCCAAATCTGGACCGATTAAGAAATAATGTCGAAGGGCCTGAAACAACCCACTGTACCCAATTTTGGGAAAATCGGACAATAAATGTGGCTTCTATGGGCCTAAGACCCTAAATCGAGAGATCGGTCTATATGACAGCTATATCCAAATCTGGACCGATCTAAGCCAAATTAAGGAAGAATGTCGAAGGGCCTTACACAACGCACTGTAGCAAATTTCAGCAAAATCGGACAATAAATGCCCCTTTTATGGCCCAAAAGCCTCAAATCGAGAGATCGGTCTGTATGGCAGCTATATCCAAACCGAACCAAACTGAACCGATCTAAGCCATATTGTAGAAGTATTTCGAGGGTCTTAACATAACTCACTGTCCAAAATTTTGACGACATCGGAAAATAAATACAACTTTTATGGACTCAAAACCTTGAAATGAAGAACGGTCTATATGGCAGCTATATCTAAATCTGGACCGATCTGTGCCATATGTCAAAAGTATGTCGAGAGGCTTACCTTAACTCACTGTCCCAAATTTCGTCGACATCGGATAATAAATGCGTCTTTTATGGCCCCAAAACCTAAAACCGAGATATCGGTCTATATGGCAGCTATATCCAAATCTGGACCGATCTGTGCGATATTGCAGAATTATATCAAGGGGCTTAACCTAACTCACTGTCCCAAATTTCGGCGACATCGGACAACAAATGCGTCTTTTATGGGCCCAAAACCTTAAATCGAAACCAGAACCGATCAGGGCCAAATTGCAGAAGTATGTCAATGGGCCTAACACAACTAACTGCCCCAAATTTCAACAAAATCGGACAATAAATGTGGGTTTTATGGGCCTAAGACCCTAAATCGGCAGATCGGTCTATATGGGGGCTATATGAAGTTATAGTCCGGTATAGCCTATCTTCGAACATAACCTGCTTATAGACAAATTAAGTAAAACGTGCTAAGTTCGCCCGGGCCGAATCTTATATACCCTCCTCCATGGATCGCATTTGTCGAGTTCTTTTCGCTGCATCTCTTCCTAGGCAAAAAAGGATATAAGAAAAGATTTGCTCTGCTAATAGAGCGATATCAAGATATGGTCCGGTTTGGACCACAATTAAATTATATGTTGGAGACCTGTGTAAAATGTCAGCCAATTTGAATAAGAATTGCGCCCTTTGGGGGTTCAAGAAGTAAAATAGATAGATCGATTTATATGCGAACTGTATCGGGCTATAGACCGATTCAGACCATAATAAGCACGTATGTTGAAGGTCATGAGGGAAGCCGTTGTACACAATTTCTGCCAAATGGGATGATAATTGCTGCCTCTAGAGGCTCAAGAGGTCATGATCTCAGATAGGTTTATATGGCAGCTATATCAGGTTATGAACCGATTTGAACCATACTCAGCACAGTTGTTGGATATCATAACAAAACACGTCGTGCAAAATTTCATTCCAATCGGATAAAAATTGCGCACACTAGAGGCTCAAGAAGTCAAGATCCCAGATCGGTTTGTATGGCAGCTATATCAGGTTATGAACCGATTTGAACCTTATTTTACACAGTTGTTGAAAGTAAGAATGAAATACGTCATGCAAAATTTTAGCCAAATCGGATAGGAATTGCGCCCTCTAGAAGCTCAAGAAGTCAAGTCCCCAGATCGGTTTGTATGACAGCTATATCAGGTTATGGACCGATTTGATCTATTCTTAACACAGTTATTGGAAGTGAAAATAAAACACGTCGTGCAAAATTTTAGCCTAATCGGATGAGAATTGCGCCCTCTAGAAGCTCAAGAAGTCAAGTCCCCAGATCTGTTTATATGACAGCTATATCAGGTTATGTATCGATTTGAATCATACTTGGGACAGTTGTTGGATATCATAACAGAATACGTCGTGCAAAATTTCATTCCAATCGGATAAGAATTGCGCATTTTAGAGGCTCAAGAAGTCAAGACCCAAGGTCTGAGCTATATCAGGTTATGGATCGATTTGAACCATACAAGGCACAGTTGTTGGAAGTGATACCAAAACACTACGTGCAAAATTTCAGTCAAATCGGACGAGAATTGCGTCCTCTAGAGGATCAAGAAGTCAAGACCCTTGATCGGTTTATATGGCAGCTATAGAAAAACACGGACCGATTTGAACCATACTTAGCGCAGTTGTTTTAATATCATAACAAAATAATTCGTGCAAAATGTCATGCAAATCGGATAGGAATTGCGCCCTCTAGTGGCGCAAGAAGTCAAGACCCAAGATCAGTTAATATGGCAGCTTTATCAGGTTATGAAACGATTTGCGCCATACTCAGCACAGTTGTTGGAAGTCGTAATAAAATACTTCATGCAAAATTTCAGCCAAATCGGATAAGAATTGTGCCCTCTAGCGGCTCAAGAAGTCAAAACCCAAGATCGGTTTATATGGCAGCTTTATCAAAACATGGACCTATATGGTCCATTTAAAATCCCAACTGAACTACACAAATAAAAAGTATTTGTGCAAAATTTCAAGCGGCTAGCTTTACTCTTTTGAAAGTTAGCGTGCTTTCGACAGACAAACGGATGGACGGACGGACA
This sequence comes from Stomoxys calcitrans, assembly GCF_963082655.1. NCBI lineage: Eukaryota > Metazoa > Arthropoda > Insecta > Diptera > Muscidae > Stomoxys > Stomoxys calcitrans. Next base: position 107,246,949 of record NC_081553.1, read on the forward strand.
GACGGACGGACGGATGGACGTACGGACGGATGGACGGACATGGCTAGTTCGACTTAAAATGTCACGACGAACAAGATTATATATACTTTACGGGGTCTTAGACGCATATTTCGAGGCGTTACAAACAGAATGACAAAGTAAGTATACCCCCATCCTATGGTGAATGGTACAAAAATGCCTTTTCTCACATCGATAAATATTTGCTTTTGTCAAAAAAGAATGATCTTCAAAATTGGAAAATGACAATTTGATTGAATGAGGAGGCGTCCTCATTCCAACCCCCTTATATGGCATGTAATACAGGAAAGGCTTAAAAAAGAGAGAATTCAGGTAACCTCCCGACATCATGATATGCTAGTGATGAAGTAGTACTGATGAGAGGAAGAGACCAAAAAGCTCTTATCTCACTACCATGTTATGATTCAAGTCAAGATTAGAAAATAAAAAGAGAGAGAGAGAGAGAGTGCCATAACATAAAGAGGAGAAATAAAAGGAAAGGCTTAAAAAAGAAAGAATTCTGGTAACCTCCCGACAGCATGATATGCTAGTCATGAAGTGGTACTGATGAGAGGAAGAGACCAAAAAGCTCTTATCTCTCTACCATGATATGACTCAAGTCAAGATTAGAAAATAAAGAGAGAGAGAGAGAGTGTCATAACATAAAGAGGAGATATAAAAGAATTGATGAAACTGCTACAACAAAAGTTCAAATCAAATCGAGGATGTATTCCCCTTTTCTTTTCCCTTTTCAAATCTGCCATCACATCAGTTTTATGATTTTCTGTCTGCAGTACTGCCAACTGGGAACCATGGCTACAGTGACAGGCAAAATTGCAAGCAGTTAAAATTAAATTTCTCGCCTAGCCAAATAAATAAATAAATCATAAAAAATATTGTGAAACGGGCATTACAAGCTAACAATTGCCAACAAGCGATTGGGAGTTTCATGGATTGAAACATTGTTTTGCCACCAAAATATTCTTTTAATGATTATTAAAATTGTATGGCAATTTTTCAACCAAAACTAAATCAATATTCAAAAAACTTGTTCCATTATAATGAATTTTATTACAAAATTAAAAATAAATTAACTTTTAGCAATTCAATGAAATCATGATTCAACATTGTAATCCCTTTGGGCTGTTTGCATTCAAGTGCTGTACACAATGCATTATTAGATGCATTGTATGGTACATTTTTTTTTGTTTTTTTTTGTTGTTGTTTGTTTTAGTTTGGAAAAAATAAATATTAATATTATGATAAAACATGATATTCATGTAGGAGTACACTTATGTTCTCTTATTCCATAAAACACAATTATTATTTTGTGTATAATGATATGCATGTAAATGTTAATTTGGAGTATGTTTTTGTTTTTCATGTATTTTGTGAAATTTTGTATTTTTCTTCTTTTTTTTATTTGTTTTATTTGTTGCTTTAACAAATGATATGAAATTGTATGCTGGCGACACGAGTTTCGTTTGTGAATTTGATTTATTTGAAAATTAAAATTGTGTAAAGTGTGTGGTGTGTGTGTGTATTTGTGTTTTTCTATAGCTGATCCAATCAATTATTCATATTAAGTTTTAGAGATTGAATGGGTTTTTGTCAGTCCATATGATGTCGGTGATATGAGGGTCATTATGTTATAATTAGGGAAGCAAAGAAAAACTGTGAGAAAAAAGTGATGCATAAAATTCGGGCGTTTTTGGAATATTAATGGGCATACAATTAATGTTGTTTAAATTGTAGAAATATTATTAAAGTTATATTTAAGGTAGATGTTGGCTGTTTGCTTCAATTTTAAAATTCAAACAAGTAAGGACGATAAGAAGTTTCGACTCCTTTAAGTCGCCAGGCCCTGATAATGTATAACCGATTGAATTACAAGCTGTGTCTGGTAGACTGGTTCCATGGCTTAGGGAAATATACTCTGCTTGTATCAGAATGTCATATATACCTGTGGGGTGGAGGAACACGAAGGTCATTTTCATTCCGAAAGCAGGAAAACCCTACCACACGAAGGCTAAAGATTTTCGTCCTATTAGTTTGTCATATTTTGATATATCTTGAGAGGTTGATAGAAACATATCATATCATAACATATCATATCATAACATATCATATCATATCATATCATAACATATCATAACATATCATAACATAACATAACATATCTTAGGGAAAATATCCCTGGAGATCACCTGCAGCATGCATATAGTAAAGGCAATCCACTGAAACTGCCCTTCACTACCTAGTCGGCTATATAGAGGGTTCTCTCGCTGTCAAGAAATATACAATGGTAGCATTTCTTGACATTGAAGGTGCTTTCAATAATGTAAAACCGATGTCAATCATGAAGGAGTTGGAGTTTCAGCTCTACCGTAAGAAAGTTTATTAATAATTTACTTACTAAAAGATGCATTACGGCAGGCTTGGGATCAGTGGATCTTAAAATAAGGGTCAGTAGAGGAACACCTCAAGAAGGTGTACTGTCTCATTTAGAATATAGCCATTAACCATATATTATTATCTCTGCAAGAAAAAGGCTTGGAAGTGGTTGCGTATGCTGATGACGTGGCAATTTCGGTTAGGTGAAAGTTTCCCACCACTCTAAGAGATATAATTCAGAAGGCTCTACGTGCAACAGCAAAGTGGGCTACCAAAAGTGGTCTGCGTATAAATCTGTGCAAGACAGAAGTAGTTCTTTTCAGCAGGAGATACAAGTAGCCTACAGTGGACTCTATCTCCTTGGGTGGAGAGAATGTTCCATATACAGAAAGAGCAAAATATCTGGGTGTTTTGCTGGACAGGAAATAGAACTTCAAATCCAACATTTTGTAAAGGGCAAGAAAGGCCACTCTTGCCCTATGCACCTGCAAGAGAGCCATTGGCAAAATTGGGGGGTTTAGATCGCTTGTCATGCATTGGGTATATACTGCCGTTGTTAGACCTATAATGCTATATGGTGTTGTGGTTTGCTGGATGGCGCTTCAAAAATCCACCTAATGCTCAATACTTAACCAGATCCAAAGGATGGCTTGGACAAAAAGTGCGCCTTTTTCGGGCCCAAGATCTTAAATCAAGAGATCAGTCTATATGGCAGCTATATCCAAATCTGAACCGATCTGGGTCGAATTAAAAAAGGATGTCGAAGGGCCTAACACAACTCACTGTCCCAAATTTCGGTGACATCGGACAATAAATGCGCGTTATTTGGGCCAAAGATCTAAAATCGAGAAATTGGTCTATATGGCAGCTATATCCAAATCTGAACCGGTTTGGGCCAAGTTTCGGAAAAATGTCGAAGAGCCTAACACAACTCACTGTTCCAAATTTCGACGACATCGGACAATAAATGCGTCTTTTATGGCCCCGAAACCTAAAACCGAGAGATTGGCCTATATGGCAGCTATATCCAAATCTGGACCGATCTGTGCCATATTCTAGAAATATTTCAAGGGGCTTAACTTAGCACACTGTCCCAAATTTCGGCGACATCGGACAATAAATGCGTCTTTTATGGGCCTAAGACCCTAAATCGGAGGATCGGCTTATATGGCAGTTATATCCAAATCTAGACCGATCTGGGCAAAATTGATGAAGGATGTTGAAGGGTCTAACACAACTCTCTGTCCCAAATTTCAGCAAAATCTGATAATAAATGCGGCTTTTGTGGGCCTAAGACCCTAAATCGGAGGATCGGTCTATATGGCAGCTATATCCAAATGTAGAACGATCTGGGCCAAACTGACGAAGGATGTCGAAGGACCTAGCACAACTCACTGTCCCAAATTTCAGCAAAATCTGATAATAAATGCGGCTTTTGTGGGGCTAAGACCCTAAATCGGAGGATCGGTCTATATGGCAGCTATATCCAAATGTAGAACGATCTGGGCCAAACTGACGAAGAATGTCGAAGGACCTAACACAACTCACTGTCCCAAATTTCAGCAAAATCTGATAATAAATGCGGCTTTTGTGGGCCTAAGACCCTAAATCGGAGGATCGGTCTATATGGCAGCTATATCCAAATGTAGAACGATCTGGGCAAAACTGACGAAGGATGTCGAAGGACCTAACACAACTCACTGTCCCAAATTTCAGCAAAATCCGATAATAAATATGGCTTTTATATCCAAATCTGAACCGATCTGAGCCAAATTGACAAACGATGTCCAACTTACTGTCCCACATTTCAGCAAAATCGGATAATAAATGTGGATTTTATCGGCAAAAATTTCAGCTCAATATCTCTATATTTAAAGACTGTAGCTGGATTTCAACAGACGGACAGACGGACATTGCTAGATCGTCTTAGATTTTTACGCTGATCAAGCATATATATACTTTATAGGGTGGGAAATGGATATTTCGATGTGTTGCAAACGGAATGACAAAATGAATATACCCCTAATAATAAATCCATCACTGCATGTATCCTTTAAGATACTTTACGCCTATAGAGGGCGCAATTTTCATCCGATTAGGCTAACATTTTGTAAAGGGTGATTTTTTTGAGGTTAGGATTTTCATGCATTAGTATTTGACAGATCACGTGGGATTTCAGACATGGTGTCAAAGAGAAAGATGCTCAGTATGCTTTGACATTTCATCATGAATAGACTTACTAACGTGCAACGCTTGCAAATCATTGAATTTTATTACCAAAATCAGTGTTCGGTTCAAAATGTGTTCATTCACCGTAATGTTGCCTCCAACAGCATCTTTGAAAAAATACGGTCCAATGATTCCACCAGCGTACAAACCACACCAAACAGTGCATTTTTCGGGATGCATGGGCAGTTCTTGAACGGCTTCTGGTTGCTCTTCACTCCAAATGCGGCAATTTTGCTTATTTACGTAGCCATTCAACCAGAAATGAGCCTCATCGCTGAACAAAATTTGTCGATAAAAAAGCGGATTTTCTGCCAACTTTTCTAGGGCCCATTCACTGAAAATGATTTGCAAGCGTTGCTCGTTAGTAATTCTATTCATGATGAAATGTCAAAGCATACTGAGCATCTTTCTCTTTGACACCATGTCTGAAATCCCACGTGATCTGTCAAATACTAATGCATGAAAATCCTAACCTCAAAAAAATCACCCTTTACAATGATTTCTCTCATGACTTCCAATTGACTTTATTAACCTTGGTTTTATTTGATCTATGCGTTGATATTGCATCTATACAAATCGATCTCCTAAATTTTTATACCCTCCACCATAGGATGGGGGTATACTAATTTCGTCATTCTGTTTGTAACTCCTCGAAATATTCGTCTAAAACCCCATAAAGTATATATATTCTTGATCGTTATGATATTTTAAGTCGATATAGCCATGTCCGTCCGTCTATTCGTCCGTCTGTCTGTCGAAAGCAAGCTAACTTTCGAAGAAGTAAAGCTAGCCACTTGAAATTTTGCACAAATATTTCTTATTAGTGTAGATCCGTTGGAATTGTAAATGAGCCATATCGCTCCAGTTTTTGATATAGCTGCTATATAAACCGATCTGGGGTCTTGACTTCTTAAGCCACTAGAAGACGCAATTCTTATCCGATTTGTCTGAAATTTTGCTCGACGTGTTTTGTTATGATTTCCTACAACTGTATTAAGTATGGTTCAAGTCGTTTCATAACCTGATATAGCTGCCATATAAACCGATCTGGGGTCTTGACTTCTTGAGCCACTAGAGGCCACAATTATTATCCGATTTAGCTGAAATTTCGCATGAGGTGTTTTGTTATGACTTTCAACAGCTGTGCTAAGTATGGTTCAAATCGGTCTATAACCTGATATATTGGGTTGCCCAAAAAGTAATTGCGGATTTTTTAAAAGAAAGTAAATGCATTTTTAATAAAACATAGAATGAACTTTAATCAAATATATTTTTTTTACACTTTTTTTTCTAAAGCAAGCTAAAAGTAACAGCTGATAACTGACAGAAGAAAGAATGCAATTACAGAGTCATAAGCTGTGAAAAAATTTCTCAACGCCGACTAAATGAAAAATCCGCAATTACTTTTTGGGCAACCAATAGCTGCCATAAAAATCGACCTTGATTTTTATGGCAGCTATTGCCATAAAAGGCTTCTTGAGGCTCTAAAGGGCGCAATTATTATCCAATTTGGCTGAGATTTTGTACAATGGCTTCTCCCATGACCTTCAACAAACGTGTCAAATATATTTTGAATCGGTTGATAGCCTCATACAGCTACCATATAAATCGATCTCTTCTTCAGCCCCCAAAAGCCGCATTTCTTACTAGATTTGGCTGAAATTTTACACAATGACTTCTACTTTGGCCTCCAATATTCAATTCAATTATGGTATGAAATGAACCATAACTGGATACAGTTCCAATAGCATAGCAATGCCTTTTTTTATCCTTTGTTTGCTTAAAAAGAGATACCGGGAAAAGAGCTCGACTAATGCGATCCATGGTGGAGGGTATATAAGAATCGGCCCGGCCAAACTTAGCACGCTTTTACTTGTTACTTCTCATTTTCGTTTGAAATATAGGTGATGGGAAATGAAAGATAGTATCGATACTATTGATATTGAAAACTATCGAAAATATTAAATGTTGCGATTGTTGATAGTTTGTCAGCTCTAACTCCTAGTTGTCCATAAAACAACTGTAATTTTTACCGACCATAATATCCATAAAATAAATATGCTCTGGGAAGGTTCGTAAATGAATACAACAATCCACTATGGTCTCCAAGAACAACAGCATACATTGCTCATTAAATCCTCCCTTGTTTTTGACAACACTTGGATATTTTTTTTTGTTTTTACGCTTTTTACCATCAATTCCCAATTGATTTCATATTACTGGTTGAACTCAGTGAGTGTTAAATAGCTCCAACCCTTTCGAATAACGCAATCAGCTTTACTGTTTCTATTCAATTTTCCGTCACTATATGCCATTGACATTGTATGGAGAAAGTTTCAAAGTATTTAAAAAAAAACACCCACACAGTGTAATGGCTTCCATTCAAACTCTGTGGTTAATTTGTATGCATGGATGTGAAATTGATATATTATTTTATGTTGATGTTTATTTCGCCTTTGTTTCTTGATGATGGATTAATATTTTGATGTTCTTTACTTCCCCTTTTTGTTGTTTTGATTTAAATTTGTTGGGATATGTGTAAGTAAGTGTTGGTATTTTTTGTTTTGGGATATGCATATGCAAATGTAATATATTCATGATATATTTTCATAAGGAAATGCTCACATGTATGTTGTATGTCGTCAGTATGTTAACATGTATGTAAATTTCCAATACGAATACATTGTTCAATGTTAATATAATGTAATATGTCGTCCTTTTCTTCTCCTCTGTTTTCTGGTTTTTTTTTTGTTTTTGTTGAGTATAACAATATTCACAAACACCTGCACACATGTACGCTGTAAGTATTTGTGTGTGTGTGTGAAATGTTGAGAGGGGGGTCCGATGAAAATTGGTCGCCATTGACACTGATTTCGCATTGTTTTCGTTTCATCGCCTCCATAATAACACAGTGAAATTACAACATTTATGATATGTTTTGCGTATTGCTATGACACTTAATATGTTCGGGATTTTTGTTAATTTGTTTATTTATTTATTTTTCTCGTTTTATTTTTATTTACTCTTTTTTTTATTATTTTAACCACGAGAAAAGAGTTTCTCTTTGGGTTTATTTTATTTGTATGTTATGTGTGTGTGTGTGTGTTTTTATTTTTTAAATGTTGGATTTGTTTTAAACAAACGGAAAAGGAGTAGTTTTGTATAGGTGACTTAATGAAGATATGAAGTAAATGAGGTGCTTTAAATAATAAAAAAAAATTTAAGAAATAGAAAGTGTTTTCATATGGTTCTCAATTCAAAAGGTCAATGATCTCTTCAAGGAGAAAATATATATCAAAAGGTAACTAAGGCTAAAATATGCAAACCCCATATGTGAATATGAGTAAAGAGAATATAGTGGGTGCTGATTTACATGATATTGTTAAAACGATTAATGAAAAATTTCCCACAAAATCCGCTGCCTACTGGCAACTTATCGCAATCGCTGTATAGTCTGCTTCTGAATAAGATCGAAATATCAATTTCCGATACTACAAAGTATATTTATTTCGGATCGTCGTAAAATTCTAAGACGATTTAACGATGTCCGTCCGTCTGTTGTAATCATTCTACAGCCTTCAAAAATTGAGATATTGAGCTGAAATTTGGCACAGACATGTTTTTTTAATGCACGCTGGTTAACTTCCCAAATATAGTTCAGATCGGACTATATTTATATATAGATGCCATATAGACCGATCTGCCGATAAGGGGTCTGAAGCCCATAAAAGCTTTAGTTATAACACTATTTCGTGGAAATTTGAAACAGTGCGTTGTATTAAGTCTCCCGTCATCTGACTTAAATTTGGTTCAGATCGGTCTATATAAAGATAAAGCTGCCATAAAGACCGACCTGCCGTTTAAGAGTATGGAACCCATAAAAGCTGCACTTATTACCCAATTTTGCTGAAATTGTTATAAGTGAGTTGTTTGACCAATCGCCATCTGACCCTAATGGTATGGTAAAGGTATGGTAAAGATTGGACTGTATTTAGATTTAGCTGTCATATAGACCGATATGGCGAATAAGGGTCTGAAGCTCATAAAAGCTTTACTTACTATGTTGAAATTTGAAATTGTGAATTGTTTTAAGCCTCCCGACATCCGACCCACATATAAGACAGATAAGACTATATAGGGATGGAGGGAGACTGAAATCGTGATATAGTTGACCGTACCGAAAGCTTTCGTAAGGAAAGAGAAATATTTTATATGCACCACCGCTGTCTTATGGTGGCGCAAATAATAAAACGATTGTAATAGAGAGATTGATTTGACACATGGAGATAAAATGGAGAGAAAAATGAAGCGCTGGCGTATACGGCAAATAAAAAATGAAACACTGTAGCTCCGCCCCGCCCCGCTAGCCATCCTAGGCCCAGAAGTCCAGAATGACAAGTGGGTCGAGTGCTTATAGAAGACTTGGAGACATGACACAGCAGTGGCTCCCACTAACAACCCAAGATCGCGTTTTTTCAGCCTCAGGACAATCAACGTTCTCGCTTCCAAGAACCCCGACCACAGGGCATACAACTCACTGTAACTCCGCCCCGCCAGCAACCAAAGGCTCAGAAGTCTACAATGACAAATGGATCGAATCTCTGTAGAAAACTTACAGACAAGACGTTGCAGTAGCTGGTCCGGACTCCCACAAACAGCCGCCGAAGATCGCGCTACCTCAGGCCCAGAACAATCGACATTCTCATTTTCGAGAACCCCAATCATAGGGCATTTGCCACACTGTAGCCCGCAGCGCCAGCACACGCCAAGTCTGCGCGTTGGCCGTAATAGGCATCAACAATCCGAAACAGCCAGCACCAGGGGGATAAGCCATTGCTGTACGACTCACAGAGTCCGACTCACACGATCCAATCCTAGCAAGATAGCGAATACCACAATCAGACACCAGGCCCCAAACATCAGAGACGCAACTTGCACCTTCTGACAAGCCTCGACCTTACATGATCCGCAATGAGGGCCTTCAGTGCTGTCTGACTGTCAACATATATTAAGACAGTCTGACAGGGCCACCCTACTCCTTACCCAGGATCACATTCTAGGCTCTGAGCAGGGCTTTGAAGTCGATGTTTTGAGGCCGGAATCGAAGTTGGACTGTTGAGCCGGAATTCAGTTCAGAGTTGAGTTCGCTTGGCCCGATTCCGAACTGCTCTCCGACTCCGACCCGGGGTCAGAATCTGGGGATGGCAACAACTTCAGAGTGAGTGAGTAAAAGACCCTTCGCTTCAATAAACTAACACAGATTTAGAAACCAAAAAAAAACTTTTATTTCTTTTGGTTTTTCATTATTACATTACATCGAACATTAAAATTTCACTTCACTAAAATTAACTAAAAATTTTACTTTTTTGATTTCATTAAAAATGCATTTAAGCTTCTTTAGAATGTTTACGCTTTTGGATCAGTGCAACATAATTGGCCGTCCACATGTCGATGGTGGCTGATGCACTACCCAGACCCTCAGATTTAATAATATCGGCCACAATGCTATATAAACTCCGACCTTTGTGTTGAATTTTCCAGACGTTATATAGTTTCCACTTTCAATATTTTCAGCCACACTTTCAGAATTTTCGTCCATTTCAAACAAAGAAAATAGAAAACTTAACAAGTTTGTTGTCATTTTAAGTGCACGTACACAGAGTTGGATGAATGTGCGTAGAACAATCCATTGTCCCGAACAAACTCGTTACTGAATGAAATGAGCGATTACGAATATTCATGTTTGATTACTAATGAAGTGATTCGAACTGAATGTTCAGTTCGAGCAAATATGTGTGGGAGCTATATCTAAATCTGAACCGATTTCTATAAAATTCACCAGTAATGTCAAGGGTCAAGAGAAAATCCTTTCTACCAAATTTCAAGAGAATCGGTTAAAAAATTACCATTTTATTGATTTATTACTGCAAATCGGACGAACATATATATGGGAGCTATATCCAAATCTGAACCGATTTTTTCCAGTTTCAATAGGTTTCGTCTTTAGACTCAAGAAAATGCTTGTGCCAAATTTGAAGACGATCAAGTGAAAATTGTGATCTATACTTTGTACACAAATTAACATGAATAGACTGACAGACAGACGGACATGGCTAAATCGAATCAGAAAGTGATTCTGAGTCGATCGGTATGGTTAACAATGGGTCCATCTCTCTTCCTTGCTTCTGTGCTAACCTGTACCACAGTAGTGGTGTGGGGTATGCAAATCGAGTAGCGGAACAAGTGTGCTTGAAACATTTTTCTACTAGCTGTAGTTCACTGAGGGCTATGCTTAAGTTAAATTGTACACCACTGCGTATGATGTTTGTAAATTATCAAAGGAATAAATCATACGCTCCCAAAATTACAAAATTATCATACTCTTGCTAGGACGCAGACTGATTTGATGAATACCATATTAAAACACTTCCTGTTTGTTATAGATGAAATTTTCTAACCAAAGAACGAACAATAAAACCAAATTAAAAATTCAATCATAGATAAGCTAGTAGACAAAATATAAGTATTTTTTTTTTTAATTTTTTCTTCTCAAAAATATTTACTTAAAGTGTTCTTGGTGGTTTGTTATTTAATCAATTTTTGTGATTTTTGTTTTTTTTTACTTTTATTTTGTTTGTAAAAAACATTTATATATTAATGTTTGCTTTTTTGTTTTGTTTCTTAAAAATAAGGTAATTTATTTGTTACGCTTTATAATAATTCTTTTCTCATATATTTTTTTTTCATATTTTTTTTCTTTCGCTTTTGCCGCCTTTCATCGGTCTAGTTTAATGTTACTGTATAAATATTTATAAATGTAAATGTCTAAATTGTAAATGTATAAATTAATTTTTTTTTATTTTTTTGTTATTCATTTTTTTCATTTTATTTATTCGTAATTTTACTGTTGTTTTATATTATTTAAATATATTTTAGTTAATAATAGACAGCGTAGCATAGGAAGACGTCAATACCTGCATAAGACATTTTAGCCATTTATATAAATATTTTTGTTATTTATATATATGTATGTTTATATATATATGTATGGTTGTTTTTCTTAACTTTTCTTTATCTCATATATATATATCTGTTGTTCTTTTTTTTTAGTTTTTGTGTTGAGTAAACTTTACGGTTTGTAGAATTTCCAAAAAAGAATATGTGAAACAAAAAATATTTTTTTTTTTTTTAATTAAAACCATTGGTTTATGCTGTGGGTTGTTAGAAAACTAAGATTTCTTGTATGTCAATCATTTTTGTTTTTTGGGATTTTCATTCTTCATCTTGTCATCTGTGGAAAGTGATTTGTGGTTAAGAAACTGTAAATAACCTAACCAAAATGCAATTTACATTGCTATCAATAATAATTGTCATTTGAGATTGGTTTGTGTAAATGGTTGTTTTTTTTTTTTTTTTTGGTTTTGGGTTGAAAATGTATATTTTTCTGATTTAGTTTTTTCTTCTAGGATCTGTGGTTTTTTCTATAATCATATAAATATTTTATTTATTTCTGTTTTTATATGCAAACAACCATATTACGTTCTTTACTCTTGTTTGAATTGTTTCTCTGGTTTTTGTTTAACTAAATTTGATTTGGTTTTTATATATAATCTTGTTATAGGAAAATAGTTTTTATTTAATTTTTAAGATTTTTTTTTTGTATTTTTTTGCAGGCCCAAATATTTAAACTACTTCTTAAATGTATTGTTTATCTTTAAGATTAAGTGTTTTACCATAAATTAATTTATTTATCTTTTTCTATAGAATTTGTTTTTTTTTTTGGATTTTTTGTTTATGATTTTGTAAAATACCATAGACACTTTATTCCCACAAATCCAAGGATAAAGCATTTCAATATTTCTATCTCTGTTTTTAGTATAGTTTCCTTTAAAGTGCCCTTTATGTTATTTTTGTTTTTCAGATATTTACATATACATGCATTTACATATACACACACGTACATTTGATGTATGTTGTTTCATATTTACTACAGTTTAGGTTTTTAATATGTATGTATATATATATATATATATATATATTTGTTTTTATAGACACATAAAGCATTTAGAAATATATTTTTTAAATTATTTTTTTGTTGTATATGTATATATTTACGACTTATTTCAATGGGGTTTTGCCTTTGTTGGTTGCTGAAATACTTTTCTAAAATTAACATTTCTTTACATTCTTCTTTCTCTTGGGTAGCTATTTGTTAAATGGACTAACTAACTTTTTCGCTTACTAACCAGCCAACTACATAACAATCTATTTTTGGTTAATTATGATTCTAGAAATGTAATGGGGTTAAGGATAATCAATGTGAAAATTTGGTTGAAGCATTCAAAGCAGGGTGAAACATTGAAAATGCTTCAACTAAACCAAACTGTGGTTGAATTACCCGAATCAATCATAGATAACTTAACCAAATCCGTGTTTAAAGGCATTCAGCATGGGTGTTTAAATTTATACCAGGTGAAAAACAAGTAAAAAGACGGTAAGTTGGGCCGGGCCGAACTTTGGATACACCACCTCGGGTATATACCACCTTTCATCAAAATCCAATGAAAATTGCATGCCTTAGCAGTCATATCGAAATATGATCCGATTTGGACAAATACCGAATAAAAACAAGTCATTGTTCAATTGTGTATAACAAAATATTGGTCTTTTTAGTAGCTATATCTAAAAATAAATCGATCTGAACCATATACGACACTGTGTCAAATTTCAGTGAAATCTGATTATAAATGCGCCTTTAATGGGGCCAAGACTTTAAATCAAGATATCGGTCTATATGGCAGCTATATCCAAATCTGAACCGATCTGAGCCAAATTAAAGAAGAATATCGAAGGGCCTTACACAGCTTACTGTCCCAAATTTCGGCGACATCGAAAATTAAATGCCCCCTTTATGGGCCTAAAACCTTAAATCAAGAGATCGGTCTATATGGCAGCTATATCCAAATCCGCACTGGCCAAATTGCAAGAAGATGTCACGAGGCCTCACAACTCACTGTCCCAAATTTTGGCAAAATCATACAATATATGCGCCTTTTATGGGCGCAAGATCTTAAATCGAGAGATCGGTCTATATGGCAGCTATATCCAAATCTGGTCCGATCTGAGTGAAATTGAAGAAAAAAGTCGAAGGGCCTGACACAACTCACTGTCCAAAATTTCGGCGGCATCGGACAATAAATGCGCCTTTTATGGGCCCAAGCCCTTAAATCGAGATATCGCTCTATATGTCAGTTATATACAAATCTGGACTTATGTGGGCCAACTTGCAGAAAGATGTCACGGGGCCTAACACAACGCACTGTCCCAAATTTTGGCAAAATCAGACAATAAATGCGCCTTTTATGAGCGCAAGACCTTATCGACCGATGCCCTCATCTCTCGATTCGGCTGCGATTACGGTTTCATTGACACCGTTGCTGTCTGAATCCGAGTCAGAAACACCACCTTTGCATCCCTCTGTTTTATATGTCTCTTCCTCATTAATTAGTCTGACGACTAGTTGTGCGCTTGAAGCATTACTCTCGACTGCCAAAGCACCCACACCTATAGCAGGGGAGGACAACACGCTAGGGTCTGACGCCACAACCGCAGCTAATGAGTCTTTGGAGTCCATATCTAGCCTACTCCCAAAGGCTTTAAAATTTTTTCGTAATAGGTAGTACCTATTCCGAGATACGGACAATTTTTTTTTCTTTGAGAAGCGAAACAAAAACACGTCCACTCCAAAGCTCAACGGCTACAATATAATCGGACAAGGGAATCAAGGGTCAGACGTTAATGGGTTAACGCGGTTTTGACTGGCCAAAAGCCTATTGGAAATCATGCGAATCGTCTTAAACTTTCATACTACGACTTCAGTCGAAGGGAAGGCGTCCTCGGCGAGGATGAGTACACAGTTTAACACCTTCTCTGTTCCTGCCATGGGTTTTTTCCTTTCTAGGGTTCTCACCTTTCTAAATATTGGAAAAATTGATCTAAGAATAAGCCGCTGTAAGCTTGAACAAACCATGTGAGTTACCAAAAGATAATATCTAGAAGAAGATTTCTACTAGACGCATTTACCCAACTCGACGTTGTGCTCGCAAACTAAAGGGAGCAGACCTCGTCATGACTATGAAGAATATGAATAGGTGTAACGTAAAGCCGAAACGTTCAGCAGAGAGTCATAAACATAGCAAATGGCATATCCAAATAGTGCATGCAGACAAATATAAGAAAACACATATTATCATGGTCGGTAAATTTTTACTATCTGTGGGGGTGTTTTAGGGGATGGGGCGGTACCCCAAATACATGGTCTCACTTTTGGATATCAGATCTGTACTATACTCTCAAATACCTTTATTTGAGCCCCATATTGCGTCGGTCAGTAAATGATTGCTGTTTGTGGGTTGTTTTTGGGGAAAGGGTAGACCCCCAGCAAATTGGTTCCGAAAGTGGGTACCAATTTCGTGTTCTACTCCCCAATACCATTCACTTCAGCCCCATATTGACATGGTCGGTAAATATGTCCGATTTAGGGGTGTTTTAGGGAGTGAGGTGGTCGCCCAAACGTTTAACCTTGGAAATATATCAGCATCTTGCTCTATTCTCAAATATCATTTATTTGAAGCCCATATGTCCGTTGGCCTCAAAATTGGATATCAAATACATTTGCTAATCTCAAATACCTTTTATTTAAACCCCTTACTGCAAAAGTTTGCAAATATGTCCAGTTTGGGGTATGGACCCATAAAACTATCAATATCGAACTCCACTCTTTTTAAGACCCAAATTGTCATGGTGACCAAATACGTCCTATATGAGGGTGGGACGTTGGTCCCGAATGTTGATATCACATTCGTAGTCTACTCCCAATTACCTATCATTTGAGCCCCATATTTCCAAAGTCGAGAAACATGACCGTTTTGGGGGCTGTTTTGAGGGATGGGGCGGCCCCTCAGTGACTTGGCCCTGAACATATATATCAGATTATTTTTCTACTCCTAAATATCTCATATTTGAGCCCCATATTGCAATGGTCAGCAAATACGTCCTATTTGGCTAGTTTTATGGGGTTGGGGTGACCCATAAACAATTTTTCCCGAATATTGATATCAGAATCGTGCTTTACTCCCAAAGACCTTTCATTTGAGCTCCATATTGCTATGGTCGTTAGTTGGTCCCCTTTGGGGGGTGTTTTGGGGAATGGGAGGACCCCCAGAAACTTGGTCCCACATTGTATATCAGATTCGTAATCAACTCGCAAATACCATTCATTTGAGTCCCATATTGCCATTGTCAGTAAATATGTCCGATTTAGGGGGGTTTTGGGGGTTGGGGTGGTCCCCCAAACACTTGGTGCGACAATTGGATATCAGATTCGTTTTCTTCTCTTAAATACCTTTCATTTGAGTCCCATATTGTCGTGATTGGACTATATGTATATTTGGTAGGTTTTGGGGGTGGGGCGGCCCCCTAGGGACCCCATCCGAAATTTGGATACCAAATTTTTGTTTGTAGGTTACTATAAGAGAGCACCCAAAATTTCGTTTAAATCGCACCACCCATCTCCGAGATCTGGCGTTTCTGAAAATTAGGGTAAGGGGGAGGTTCCGCCCCCCCCCCCACTTCTGATTTCAAAAAATTTAGTACCCTATTTTCGCCACGGAATAATCATGCACCATCTGACAAACATTAAAGACAAACAAACACAAATTGATTTTTATATAAAAGATTAATGTAGGTCGGTTGGGTTTTGTTCATGTTTCGTTCGGTTCATGTTTTGTTATAGCTGCCGTATAAACCGATCTCGGATCTTGACTTCTTGAGCGTCTCGAGGGTGCAATTTTCATCCCATTTGGCTAAAAATTTGCATGTGGTGTTTTGGAATCACTTCTAAAACCCAAGCTAAGTATGGTTTCAATTGCGATTGGCATAAATATCTTCTTAGACAGCCATTAAACCCCTGGAAAACGTATTTCTGAATACAAAAACCGGCCTCGACTGTCGCAAACCCTTCAACGGGATGGCTGAACAGCTCAAAATTCACATGTTCTGGGTGCCGGGCCACAGAGACATCCCAGGGAATTGTAAAGTAGACGAGCTTGCGAGACCAGGAACTACCTTACACACTCCATGGATACTGGAATCTGTGGGTATGCCTCTAGCGGCATGTTAGCTAAGGCCAGAAGGGCAGCGAATGATAGATGGTCACAAGGAGGGGGCTCTAAGCTATCCAAAACTATGTGGCCTCATCTAGACTTGAAGAGGTCTATTGCTATGCTGTCATTGGCTAGAACAGACGTCTCAATCATTGTGTCCATCATGACAGGTCAGGTGTCTTATTGGAAAATATGCTGCCAGCAACGACTTTTGCAGCAGCTGTGAGGACATCGAGGAAGAAGATACTATAGAACACCTTTTGTGAGTGTGTGTCCCGCACTAGCAGCTAGAAGGAGTTCCACTTTAGGTTCTCATTTCTTTGAGAACCTGTCTGATTTCGCGGATGTGAACATTCGCAAGTTATTGGGCTTTTTAAGGCGATCTGGATGGTTCAACGGTAGGAACTAGAAGGAATCTTTCTTCCTCTGTTCCTGTGGTATCACAATGAACAACAATGTCTATGTGAGTCTGATGGCAGACTGCCACTTAAACCTAACCTAACCCAGGGTTTCAATCGGTTCATAATCTGATATAGCTGCCATATAAACCGTTTTTGGATCTTGACTTCTTGAGCCACTAGAGGGCGCTATTTTCATGCGATTTGGCTGAAAGTTGTTCCTGTGGTAGCACAATGGACGAAAACGTCTAAGTGAGTCTAATGACAAACTGCCATAAACCTAACCTAACCTATTGTTTCAATCGGTTCATAATCTAAGATAGCTGCCATATAAACCGATCTTGTATCTTGACTTCTTGAGCCACTAGAGGGCACTATTTTCATGAGCCACTAGAAGGCGCTATTTTTATGCGATTTGGCTGAAATTTTGCACGAATTGTTCTGTTGTGACTTCCAATAACTGTGTTTAGTATTGTTTAAATTGGTACTGATATAGATGCGGCTTTACTCCTTGGCTGCAATTTTGCATGAAGTTATTTGTTATGACTTTCAATAACTGTACTAAACATGGTTTCATAACCTGTTATAGCAGTCATATAAAGTGATCTTGGATCTTGACTTCTGTAGCCACTAGATAGCGCAATTCACGCTCTTGAAACAATGAGTGAGTGTAATGATTTACATCTATAAAACGATAGTTCAGATATTTTAAAGTTAGTTATTGGGTTGCCCAAAAAGTAATTGCGGATTTTTTAAAAGAAAGTAAATGTATTTTTAATAAAGCTTAGAATGAACTTTAATCAAATATACTTTTTTTACACTTTTTTTCTAAAGCGAGCTAAAAGTAACGGCTGATAACTGAGAGAAGAAAGAATGCAATTACAGAGTCACAAGCTGTGAAAAAATTTGTCAACGCCGACTATATGAAAAATCCGCAATTACTTTTTGGGCAACCCAGTATTTATAGCGATTTCTGGATTTAGCTTCTGGAAATTCTAACCTAGGCTTTACTTGAATTTGTACCTTATTTCATTCATTCTTATGAAATAAACTTGAAAATATGTGAAAAAAACGAAATACCTAAACCCCATTTTCTGAATCATATCTTCAACATATTCAAACTATATACCTTCTAATTACAATCTGAACTAACCTACCATCTCTTCTTCCATCTTACGAGTATAACCAAATGATATCGTATAAAAAATTCTTTATGATTATTTGCTAAAACTAACTCCATTTACATAATGCGAAGAGATTTCACCATTTATACAAACATCATCGATACATGCTGTCTTATACTCTAAACTTATACCAAATCTTAGCCAGACTATGGAACTTGTCCTTACCATCTCCATATACAATATATCCACATATATGTTAGTATAAAAAAAAAATGATGAAATCATAGCAATTATTGATGTCCCTCATTTTGGTTGGTATAGCAAATACAGTTGCCTGCAAAGTTTGTTGCATGGTTTTTTTTTATTATTTGTTTAAATTTGTAGACTTTTCGGTTTTAGTTTTTCCCTTTGTTTATTGTGTTTGTGGGGTTAATAATGTTTTAAACACTGATTGTTTTAATAAGCTTCTTTGGTTTTGGAATTCTAGAAATTGTTCTTTTTTATCAAGAAATTTTTTTTGGATTTTTCTTTTTTTGATTTTTTAAATAAAAAAACATTTGTTTTTAAATTATTAGACAGGGAGTTGGTAAACTGCAGCCTAGTTTGCCTGTCACAAATCTTTTGTGTTTAATTTGGTAGTTTAAATTCTAATTTGGGGTCTTTATTTAATTGGCGTAAAAAAATCGTTATCGTCATCGTCCACTCAACATAATCTCATAATCATCTACTAGTATGGGGAAGTTGACTTCCTCTTTCTTAACAATGTTTTGAAAAAAAAAAAATGTATATACTTTTTTTCTCTAAATGTATTTACAACTAAATTACACATGTACTTTTAAAGTTTCTATCAATAAAAATGTGACCTCATACTTTTTTAACTTGAATTTTCAAAAACTCTGTAATCGTATTTTGGTTGGTTGTCTTGAGTAGTTGCAATAGAGTTAATTGTGAAGAATAACAAAACTGAGGGTGGTTGCTCATTAATTGAGTGTCAGCTATTGTTAGTTAATATTTTTTTATTTCCTGAATATTTGCATAAAAGGATTTGCAGGATTCTGGAAATGCAGAGGTCTGAAAAACCCCTCCTTTGTCTACCATGGATTGATAAAGAGGTTCTCCAAAGTGGACATCATTATAGAAAATTGGGCAGGGCGAAACATTTGTTTTGCTGCTGAAGTCTTTTTAAGTCCTTAGTCGGCCGGTATCTCACCAATAAATAGTTCAATGTTGTCTTTAAATGCGTCAATTGCGGGCTTGCTTGTATAGACATGAGCTTTAACAAAGCCTAACAAAAAATTGTCTATAGGCTATAAATCGCGCGATCTAGGCGGCCAATTGACCAATCCCGAATGTGAAATAGAATATTCACCGAACTCGCCTCTTAATAAGTCCGTTGTTACATGTGCTGTGGGGCATGTGGCATCATACTGTTGAAACTAAACTTGGATAACACCTCACGGTAACGCTCCCCATTCAAAGTTACGTTACGATTCGCATCATCTTTGAAGAAGTACGGTCCAATGATGCCACCAACCCATAAACCGCAACCAAACTGTGACTTTTTTTGGAAGCATTGGAAGCTCTTGCCAAACTCGCCTCTTAATAAGTGCATTGTTACGTGTGCTGTGTGGGATGTGGCATCATCTTGTTGAAACCAAAGTTGGATATCACCTCACGGTAGCGCTCACCATTCACAGTTATGTCACGATTCGCATCATCTTTGAAGGAGTACGGTCCAATGATGCCACCAGCCCAAAAACCACACCAAACTGCAACTTTTTCTGGATGCATTGGTAGCTCTTGCAGTGCCTTTTGCTGATTTACACTCCAAAATGGGCAATTCTGCTTATTTACATACCCATTGAGCCAAAAATGAGCTTCGTCGCTGAATACAAAGTGGACGTGCGGCCAACTTTCCAATCACACCCATTAACCAAACATTCTGCGTTGCGGTGGGTCAGTCGGCTTCAATTCTTGCACCAACTGTATTTTGAAAGGCTTCACACCTAAATCCTTCCACGTTGTTGAATAATAGAGGCCCAATTGCTGCGAACAAAGGCGGCTCGATAATTGGTGGTCACCATTAATACTGGCCGATACTGCTGCGATAATTTCTTCAGTTCGCACTCCACAAGAATTGAAACCGAACGACCCACCGCAACTCGGAATTTTTGGCGGAATGGGTTCTTGGAAAGTTGGCCGAAGATCCACTTTGTGTTCAGCGATGAAGCTCATTTTTGGCTCAATGGGTATGTAAATAACAAGAATTGTCCATTTTGGAGTGTAAATCAGCAAGAAGCGTTGCAAGAGCTACCAATGCATCCAGAAAAAATCACAATTTGGTTACGGTTTATGGGCTAGTGGCATCATTGGACTGTACTTCTTCAAAGATGATGCGAATCGTAATGTAACTGTGAATGTGGAGCGCAACCGTGAGGTAATATCCAACTTTGGTTTCAACAAGATGGTGCCACATGCCACGCAGCACGCGTAACAATGGACTTATTAAGAGGCGAGTTCGGCAAGAGCTACCAATGCATCCAGAAAAAGTCACAGTTTGGTTGCGGTTTATGGGCTGGTGGCATCATTGGACCATACTTCTTCAAAGATGATGCGAATCGTGACGTAACTGTGAATGTTGAGCGCTACCGTGAGTTGATATCCAAGTTTGGTTTCAACAGGATGGTCTAAAGCCAACGAAATATTTGGGGCGTATCAGTGCGGCTTTAGGCCTGGTAGATCCTCCATAAACCAGATCTTTTCACTGCTCAAATCCTGGAAAAGACTCGAGAAGAACCAGTCATCACCTACCATCTTTTCGTTGACTTCAAAGCCGCCTTCAACAGCCCTATATGCTCAAAGGCATTTCAAGCCATGTCTAAGGTAGATAACTCTGTAGAACCTCTCCGAACCGTCCAATACCAATCGAGGTTTCAGACAGGGTGACAGCCTATCGTGTGATATATGTAGCATCTTGCTGGAGAAGATTATACGAGGTGTAGCTGGAAGCTTTTCTGCGAACAGGTGGATAACATTAATGATGCCGCCAAGACGAAAAAGTTACTCTCAAAAAACTCCTGGTCAATCTGAAACGTTGGTAGACGATATGGGAGTGAGAGCAGAGACAACGAAGGACTTGTTGATGCTTTTGATGAAAATGTATTTTCTTCAGGAAACAATAGGACTTAGGGAGATACCGGAATCTTGGAATAATAAAGTTGATCGAAGGTTCATCATTACGGAATTTATGGTCGAGGAACCCATTTAAGTCACAAAGACCGAATGGAATATTTCTGGCGTTACTACAGAAGGAGGCCCAATCTGGTCATTATTTTCACAGAGTGCACAGCACTTGCACATACTCCGAAAGCCTAGCAGGAGGCTGGGGTGGTATTTATACCCAAGCCCGGCAAGGCAAGTTACGCGACGCCAAAGGCCTACACATATATAAGGCTCTTTCTACTCAAAATCATGGAAATATTGTTGATATTAGAGGCCACCGTGGCGCAGAGGTTAGCATGACCGCCTATGACGCCGAGCACCTGGGTTCAAATCCCAGCGCGAATATCAGAAATATTTTCAGCGGTGGTTATCACCTTACTAATGCAGCTTCATTTGAAAGGTATACTGCCATGTTAAAACTTTTCTAGCGGTAAGCCATTCGGACTTGGCATAAAAAATGAGGCCCCTTATCATTAAGCTTAAACATTAATCGGAACGAACTCATTGACATGAGGGAAGTATCCACTATTCCTAATTGGAATGTTCATGGGAAATTTGGTGGAAGTAGCAGTATTTTGGACACCATGAAAAAGAGTAGGATACTCAACGAACGGCTCAACTGCATACAGCATGCCCATGGCAAGGGAAGATCGGTGGAGACTGCCCTTCACGAGGTTGTGCATAAAATAGAAGCATCCTTCGATGCCAAGACACATACATTGGCGGTATGCATTGACACCGAGGGGGCTTTTAATTATGTGCGGTCCAACACACTGATCCAATCCTTAGACCAGTACCGGTTGGATCCGGTCCATAGAGACTGGATAAACCATATGCTAAGGAACAGATGGAAAAATTGTGGATCCCTAGATGAAAATACAAGGGAGAAAGTGGCGCAGGGCACACATTAGGGGCGCATCTTGTCGCCCCACCTAGGGGGTGACCACCATAAATAACCGATTATGGATGCTGACAAAGAAGGGTTTTGAATCCGTTAAGGTAAGGATCTGAACCAGCTATGCAGAAGGGTCGAAAGGGTCTTGCAGATAGCATATAACTGGTCCAAACCTGGTTAACGCAGATGGACTAAAATCTGCCTGTTCACGAGCAAGACGAAGGTGGGCCAAATTGACGATCAAGGGTTCTCATATACTTAGGAGTGATCGTGGACAGGAAATTGAAATTGAAGTGTCGCATTCGAGAGCGTACCGAGAAGTCTAGCAGATGTTGGGCACTATGAAGGCGGGCTGTAGGCTCTAAATGGGGCCTGAATTCGAGGAAAGGCCACAGGCTCCACATAAGTGTGATGGGACCAATACTTAGGTTAGGTTGGGCTAGAAGAGGATGAACTCTTCCTCTTCTCTCAGCAGTAAGACATGCATGGAAGACAAGCTTCAATGCACTTTCCCGTACCACTGCGACTGGGTTTACGCCTCTGAGTTCACTTAGTGAATGAAAGAAAAAAGAACGAAGTATCCTATTTCTACTTTGGAATAATGCAAGACATTAACGTAGGAAATGGAAACTGTCATCTATAGCGTCTATATCGTGACACCACCGGCAGATATCGTCATTTCTAATGCCTATGCGAGACATGTGTTTACTTAGCAGGCTAATACTTAACTACGCCTCAGTAGTTTGGTGAGTGGCGATGGAGAAAAAAATGCAACTTAATTATAAGGTTCAGAGAATTCCTTGTCTTGCCATAGGCGGGGCGATAAGAACCAGGCCATCTAGGACGCTGGAGACTATTCTTGATACACGACCCATAGACATACCGATTTAGTGTGAAACAGCCATTGCGGCTATGAGATTTAAGATGATAGGAAAATGGAGAGAGGCGTCGCCAGGAAACATGGAAGGAATGGATGTGATATCCCATCGAATAACTGAGAGGGAGGCACTGCAGCCAGCGGCACAGTGTTGAATTTCCGGAACCCTGGTATTGCCATCTACAAAATTATGTTACACAGATGGATCAAAGCTAGAGGGCAGAGTCGGCCTGTGTGTCTTCATTAAGAAACCAGGGACTGACATCTGTTTCTGATTGTCTAACCATAATACGACCCTGCAGGCGGTGATACGGGCGATCTCGGAATGCCTAATTGGTGGTATGATGTGAACGTGAGGACGTCTGGTGTAAACAGCATTAAACTGATCATCAGGGCAATAAGAACCAGGTTGGTAAGTTCACGAACAGTGTAAGAAGAAGATTAACGCCTTATGTGGGGATGACAAAATTAGCATTGTTTCGAATGTTGGGCCATAGAAGAGTAAGGGGGAATGGAAGAGCTGACGTGAGGATCGTGAGAAGACTAGGCCATTAACGAAAGGAAGTAAGAAAGAGGTCAGTATAGCTCTTGGTCTCATAACAGGACATATAGGACTATGAGCTTACTTCTGCAAAATCGGTGTGGGCATTAAATCTATATGTCTGTTAGACATACAGATTTAATGTGGAGCTGCCACTGCGGCTAGGAGACTTAAGACGGTGGGAGAATGAATAAAGGATCCCATCAGATACTTAAGACCATACTTGTGGTCGAGTGCGATGCCCTGCTGCCAACTCGGTATAGCCATCTGGAATTTCATGCTTCCCGAATGGATTAAAGCTAGAGGACAGAGTGGGACTGGGGTCTGGGGTCAATTAGAACCCAGGAACTGAGATCTGTTTCCGATTGCCTGACCATAATATGGTTCTGCAGATGGAGATCCAGCTGATCACGCAATGTATGAGGTGATATGGTAGTTACGCGAGAACGTCAAATGTGAACATCTCTGCGTACTGTAAACTGGCCACTACGGCCATAACAATTAGGATATAAGATCACGAACAGTCTTGGATTTTAAGAAGGAAATTAACGCCTTCTCGTCGGTTAGCAGAAACCGCATTGTTTTGGGAGTCGGCCTATAGCTGAATAAGAGTAGACGTTTTGGTAGTGAAGGCCACAGGATTGATGCCAATAAACTTGGTTGGCCCGAATCCTTTCACATTGATGAAATCTGAGTGAAGGGTAGGTAGAAGTAGCTCAGTATAGCTTTCAGTCTCATAACGGGAGACATAGGACTACGGACTCACTTATACAAACTAGGTGCGCCAAATGATAGCATGTGTAGGCCAAGTGGCGAAGATAATGAGACCTTGCACTGTGGGATAGAATCAAAAAAAAAAAAAAAAAAAAAACTTGTAAAAAGTCTGCTGTTTGAGATCGGGTATACATATCTCTTTTAAATGTTAAATGGGCAGACGAGATCATATGCAAAATTCTAAGGCCTTAGGTGTTCTGAGCGCCTCTTGGCAGGCCCCTAAATTTGGTTACCTCGGCATTTCGAAAACTACTTCGGACTGCCAAATCTTCATCTGTGGCTGGATTTTGAAAATTATTTTGTAGCTAGAAAATCCCTGCTTAAGTTTGCTTGAGCTCTACCATATCTATTCTGGTCTGAGGGATTTTCAAATTATATTTTTTTTTTTAATTTTGGGCCGAGATAGGCTTTTTCCACCTCAACTCAAACCATTTAAAATTTCAAAGAGATATCAGAGAGGCATATTTTTTACTAGTTTTTCTTTTCGATTATACCTCTGTGCGTTGAGCATTTCCTATGCCATTGCTCGGCTAACAGAAAATGCCTTACATGTGGGAACATTATTTCAAATGTATGTTTTTTTTGATGGCACAATCACTTGATTATTTTTCTGTATAGAAAGAACAAACTGAATTGATTGCAAACATTGAAAGCACAAGGTTTAGAACATCCAACGCAAATTTGCCCACGAACATTCTATTAAGGAACGGAGACAAATTTCTCACATGTCAATGGGTGCGGTCCCATTCAAGATTTAATCTCAACCATAAGTGAACCACTATTTCTAGCCGATTCTGAACGATGTGCCGCAGTGCGAAGTGTCTTTGGGGACAAGTTTCTACATGGCTCAATAGCTCACAATTCTCGCCAGCATTAGAAGGGGATAACACCGACGAAATTTTTTTTGATGTTCTTTGCAGAATTTTAGTTCGGGTGTTCAGTGTCATAGGCGGACATGCTAACCTCTCTATGACGGTGGTTTCCGTGTAAGAACCTATAGTACATAGACACAGTTTTTTATGCGAATTGTAAAACTGTTCACAAGTCGAAAAAAAAAACACTAACTAACCATGCTGAATTTAACTCAAAGGTTATGCAAAATATTTTTCTTTTCATTTGAGGTACTCCTTTTTTTTGGACAAAGGGCTTTCAAACATTACAAGGCTACATTTTGAAGTGTATTACACTTACGATAGCAAATAATTTTCTCAATATCTATGACACAATTAACCCTTAATATAGGACAAGTACTATAAAAGAAATAAAAAAAAAAAATACAGAATAAATAACTCTTAATAAAAAGGACATTTTATTTTCATTTAATTGACATAATGTAACCTTGTCTTGCCATAATGCCCTTTTCGTATAATATTTTCGGCTCTCTCTGTTTACTTTTGCTCATTTATCAACCTAAAGGTTAATTAATTTCATATATTTATTATTTTATAACATCATCATCTGCATGATCATCATGGTTCTTACCCATCAAGCTGGCACTTAATGTCCATGTAAAAAAAGCAAAAATATTGTGTTTGTCTTTTTTTTTTTTGGTTTTCGTATCCTTTACTTATGTAGTACATACACGTTTGGGTTGCTTTGCATCTGCGATGAATTGTTTATTTGTTCCATGTTGCTTACTTATCTGTTTGTTTGCTTGTGTATGGGTGTGTGTGTGTGTGTGTGTTTGTATATATCATCTTACTCGGTGGTCATTTATATATGTATATGGGTAAACGTTGTAGACTTTTAGGCTTAACGTTGTCCATTCACTCTTCCAATACATTTCGATTTTCAGCTGCTGGGATTCTGTGAGTGTCTATTCGTGTGTGTGTGTGTGTGAGTGTGTTTTATTTTGGTTCCGTTTGGCTCCATTCATCTTTTTCAAAAAAAAAATGTACATACAAATTTAATTATTGGCTTTAATATTGGGGGCTTATTTTTACAATGCATCCACGTCTTTTCCTCTCGTTGGGCCTTAGTGCACTCCCACTGTTCGCCAGAGCATAAAAATAATGGCCAGGCACAGTTGCATCCATAGACTGTGTAAATGTATTGGCTGATGCAGACGATATCTCGAGTAGTGCGGTGACGTCGCCGATGATGGTGTCGCCCCATTGCCCAGTGCGGCCATGCCTATGCTTTGTGTGGTTGTTGAGAAGGTTGTCGTTTCCATTCGCTGCACTTCCACTGAAATTGCCAAAGTAAGCGGAAATAAGAAAATTCAAAAGGGAAGTTACTTAAACAGTTTTTTGATTTTTTTGATATTCATATATAGTGAATAAATTTTGTATACCCTCCATCATAGGATGGAAGCATACAAGCTTTGTTATTTGTCATGTAACTCTTCCTATTAGTAACCGTTGAGTGGAGCGGAAGTGTATTCATTGTACTCCTCAAAAAAAAAAAAAATATATATATTTTAATCTCGGAATATGACTACCTATTATGAAAAAATTTAAAAGCCATTCAGAAGTAGGCTCAGAATGGACTCCAAAGACCCAACAGCTGCCGTGGTCGAATCAGATCCTTGCATGCTGAACGCCCCTCCTACAGGTGTGGGTATTGAACTTGGCACCTGTTTTTCAAAAATTTTAAAGCCAGTCAGAAGTAGGCTCAGAATGGACTCCAAAGACCCAACAGCTGCCGTGGTCGAATCAGATCCTAGCATGTTGTTCTCCCCTCCTACAGGTGTGGGTCTTGAACTTGGCACCTGTAGTGGAGAATAATGCTTCAAGCGCACAAACAATCATCAGACTAACATATGAGGAAGAGACGGATAAGGATGTCGGAAGGATGCGCAATTCATCCCCACTCTTTTAGTGAAGGTGGTGTTTCCGATTAAGGCTCAGAAAGCGACAGTGTCAATGCGGATCAAGAGCTGAGGTCAGCGGGATGACGGAAGTAGTGACCGAGGGCTTTACTAGGCCTACAAGAAGACAGAGCAAGCAATCTGCTACACGCCGAGGGAGACTGAGTAGTATGCACCGGCAGTGCAATCGGGCGAAAGGGCAGGATACTGGTAGGACATTTCAAACACTTCTACGGAAGCTGGAAAGAAAATCAGATCTCCGAAGAGAATAATACTGCTAAAATGGTGACAAACAAGTTACAAGTAAAAGCGTGCTAAGTTCGGCCGGCCCGAATCTTATATACCCTCCACCATTGGTCAAATTTTTCGAGTTCTTTTCCCGGTATCTCTGTTGTGCTGTTTCAAGCTATAGACCGATTCAAACCATATTTGACACATATGTTGAAGGTCATGAGAGAAACCGTTGTACAAAATTTAAGCCAAATCGGATAATAACTGCGCCCTCTAGAGGCTCAATAAGTCAAGATCCCAGATCGGTTTATATGACAGCTATATCAGGTTATGCACCGATTTCAACCATACTTAAAACAGTTATTGGAAATCATAACAAAACATGTTATGCCAAATTTCAGGCAAATCGGATAGGAATTGCGCCCTCTGGAGGCTCAAGAAGTAAAATAGGGAAATCGGTTTATATGGGAGCTGTATCAGGCTATAGACCGATTCAGACCGCATTTGACACGTACGTTGGAGGTTATGGGAGAAGCCGTTGTTCAAAATTTCAGCAAAATTTGATAATAATTACGCCTTCTAGAGGCTCAAGATGTCAAGACCGCAGATCGGTTTATATGACAGCTATGTCAGGTTATGAACCAATTTCCACCATACTAAGAACAGTAGTTGGAAGTCATACCGAAATAGTTCATGCCAAATTTCAGTCCAATCGGATAAGAATTGCGTCCTCTAGAGGCTCACGAAATCATGTTCCAAGATCGGTTTATATCACAGCTATATCAGGTTATGAACCGATTTAAACCATACTTTGCACTGTTGTTGGAAGTCATAGGGAAACAGGTCATGCCAAATTTCTGCCCAATCGGATGGGAATTGCGCCCTCTAGAGGCTCAAGAAATTGTGTTCTAAGATCTGTTTATATGGCAGCTATATCAAAACATGGGCCGATATAGCCCATTTACAATCCCAACCGACCTACACTAATAAGAAGTATTTGTTCAAAATTTCAAGCGGGTAGCTATACTCCTTCGAAAGTTAGCGTGCTTTCGACAGACGGACGGACGGACATGGCTAAGTGGACATAAAATGTCATGTCCATCAAAAATATATATATATATACTATATGTATTCTTAAACGAATATTTCGAGGAGCTACAAACAGAATGACGAAATTAGTATACCCCCATCCTATGGCGGAGGGTATAAAAAGGTAATAAATGCGCTTTTATAGTCTCAAAATAACAAATCGATAGATCGGTCTATATGCCATATTGCAGAAGTGTGTCGAGGGGCTTAACTTAATTTACTATCCCAAATTTCGGCGACATCGGACAATAAATGCGCCTTTTATAGACCGGAAGCCCTTAATCGAGAGATCGGTCTATATGGCAGCTATATGCAAATCTGGACAGATCTGGGCCAAATTAAAGAAAGATGTCGAAGGGCCTAACACAACTCACTGTTGCAAATTTCGGCGACATCGGACAATAAATGCGTCTTTTATGGCCCCAAAACCTAAAACCGAGATACCGGTCTATATGGCAGCTATATCCAAATCTGGACCGATCTGGGCCTAATTGAAGAAAGATGTCGAAGGGACTAAGACAACTAACTGTCCCAAATTTCGGCGACATCGGACAATAAATGCGCCTTTTATAGACCCAAAGCCTTAAATCGAGAGATCGATCTATATGACAGCTATATCCAAATCTGATCCGATCAGAGCCAAATTGAAGAAAGAATTCGAAGGTCCTAAGACAACTCACTGTCGCAAATTTCAGCAAAATCGGATAATAAATGTGGCTTTTATGGGCCAAAGACCCCAAATCGGAGGATCGGTCTATATGGCAGCTATATCCAAATCTGGACCGATCTTGGCGAAATAAACGATGGAAGTCGAAGAGCCTAATACAATTCACTGTCCCAAATTTTGGCAAAATCGGATAATAAATGTGGCTTCTATGGGCCTAAGAGCCTAAATCGGCGGATCGGTCTATATGGGGGCTATATCAAGATATAGTTCGATATAACCCATCTTCGAACTTAACCTGCTTATGGACAAAAAAAGAATCTGTGCAAAGTTTTAGCTCAATATCTCTATTTTTAAAGACTGTAGAGTGATTTCAACAGACAGACGGATAGACAGACGGACGGACATGTCTAGATGTTCTTAGATCTTCTTGGTCGCTGATCAAGAATATATATACTTTATGGGGTTGTAGACGAATATTTCGAGGAGTTACAAACACAATGACGAAATTAGTACACCCCCATCCTATGCTGGATGGTATAAAAAGAACATTTGAAGTTAGGTATTCCGTGCTACTTACAAAATCCATAATTGTTTTCCCTACCACTCCCCTAAGTTGGCTCATGTCTGGTATTGTGTTCCCACCTAAGTACCGGTGTCTGTTAGCCGCGAAAGCTGGGCAATGACATAGGAAATGCTCCATTGTCTCATCATCTTCCCTACATGCCCTACACATGTTATCACTTGTTACGACACCAAAAGCTATACTGACCTCGTTCTAACTTCCTTACATTAATAGCCTCATCCTTTCACGATGCGGATCACCCCATAGGATTTTAGCTGTCCTCGCCATTAAATCGGACTACGTCAACCCTAAAGGCTTCGGGTTAACCAAGTTTATCGAGGACAGTTCTCTGGCCTTCACTGCCAAGTTGTCTGCCCTTTCCGTTCCACTTACACTGTATCTAAGTTTGTGGCAATTATGTTCCGAATTGATCCGGAACGTATGGCAGCATTATAAGCCGACCTCTCTATCGGGACTTCAACAGACATCCGGTCGGACATGATGATATTGACATACAATAGCAAGATTATCAGGAATTTATACTATAATCAATGCAGCTCTTAGGCAATATTTCAAGCTGCTACAAGCAGAATGAATACAAAATTTTCCACCATCCTTTGATGTGGGTGTAACAATGGCAAATTTACATTGAAATTAATCTTTTAGATGCAACTCATAAATTTTTCCCTCACTGTATGGTGTACAACTTCATTTTAGTTGACTTATGTAGCTTACCTTTAATTGTGTACGTTTTAAAATCTGCAAAATCCTCGCCTGGTCCCACCGCTGATGGTATGGTAGCCATACATGTCAGCTCCATTTTGCCATTGGGACCAACATGCTGTTCCGTCAATTCAATATTCAGTTGACTAACCGAAAACATACCCTTCTCCTGTTGTGCCT
The DNA here is from genome assembly GCF_963082655.1 of Stomoxys calcitrans. Taxonomy (NCBI): domain Eukaryota; kingdom Metazoa; phylum Arthropoda; class Insecta; order Diptera; family Muscidae; genus Stomoxys; species Stomoxys calcitrans. The sequence continues at coordinate 107,277,825 of NC_081553.1, forward strand.
CAGTTACGGCAGCTGCAGCAGCCGCAACACCACTACCACCACCTGGATGTGACAGTGGTCGTCCACCATAACTGGCTGCAAATGCATTCATGGGTCCAGCATTAGGAGGTATACCCAGTTCATTGTTGATATTAGCCGGTTGTGGTCCAAAACCACCGCTGTTCAAAGTGCTCCGTATAATTCCCAAAGCATTTTCGTTAATGTGACGATATTTGCGGTTACTTCTGTAAAAGAGGAAACAAAAGCACATTGAGAATTAGGAAAGGCGCTTTGCTAATGGCAAGGGGAAGGAAAAAGTTTTAAAATGGTAAATTTGAGTTGTAATTTAACACACGAAAAATAAATGAACTGACTTGGCACGCAACGGCGGTAGTATTGCAAAATCTGAGGAAAAATTGAGACGAAACCCGAAGAAATTGCAAAATACTCTGAAAACCCCCAGAATGAGAACAACGGACTATTCTACTTTTAATTTAAGGTTAGATTAAAACGCATTGCTCCCGATTTCCTACGGTGGTAGAAAGACTAGCCACATTTCTTAAAAAAAAAGAAGAAAAGGACGAGAAACCAAGGATGCAAATTGCAAAATGCAAATTTTGCCAATGAACATTCCACTAAGGAACAGGGGCAAACTTCTCACATATCAATGAGTGCAGTCCGATTCAAGTGTAAACTCAATGATAAGGGGCCTCCTTTTTATAGTCGAGTCCGAACGGTGTGCCGCAGTGCGACACTTCTGTGGAGAGAAGTTTTTCCAAGGCATAGTACCTCACAAATGTTGCCAGCATTAGAAGGGGAAAACCACCGCTGAAAATTTATTTTTTTTATGGTCTCTTCAGGATTCGAACCCATGCGTTCAGCGTCATAGGCGGACATGCTACATGCTACTACTACATGCCTCTGCGCTACGATGGCCTCCTGTTTTAAATCCATTAATTTTCTTTTAAAGTTATAACGGCTCGATTTTTTTTTTAAAGTTTGAATACAGTCAGTATGTCAACCCTTCATTATATTGACCTAAAATTATAAATCAGATTAAGACGATCTAGCCATGTCCGTCCGTCCGTCTGTTGAAATCACGCTACAGTCTTTAAAAATAGAGATATTGAGCCGAAATTTTGCACAAATTCCTTCCTTGTCTATAAGTTAGAAGATGGCCTATATCGGACTATATCTTGATATAGATCCCATATAGACCGATTTAAGGTTTAAGGCCCATAAAAGCCACATTTGTTATCCGATTTTGATGAAATTTGTAACAGTGAGTTGTGTTAGACCACTCGAAATCCTTCCTCAATTCGGCTTTGATCGGTCCAGATTGGGATATAGCTGTCAAATAAACCGATCTCTCGATTTAAGGTATTGGACCTAAAAAAGGCGCTTTTACTGTTCGATTTTGCCAAAATTTGGGACAGTGCGTTGTGTTAAGCTCTTCGACATCCTTCTTCAATTTGGTCCAGATCGGTCCAGATTTGTATATAGCTGCCGTATAGACCGATCTCTCGATTTAAGGTTTTGGACCCATAAAGGGCGCATTTATAATCCAATTTCGACGAAATTTGGGACAGTGAGTTGTGTTAGGTCCTTCGACTTCCATCGTTTATTTTGTCCAGATCGGTCCAGATTTGGTTATAGCTGCCATATAGACCGATCCGCCGATTTAGGGTCTAAGGCCCATAAAAGCCGCATTTATTATCCGATTTTGCTGAAATTGGGGACAGTGAATAATGTTAGGCCTTTGGACATCCTTCGTCAATTTGGCCCACATCGGTCCAGATTTGGATATAGCTGCCATATTTATAATCTAATTTCGGTGAAATTTGGGACAGTGAGTTGTGTTAGGTTCTTCGACTTCCATCGTTAATTTTGCCCAGATCGGTCCAGATTTGGTTATAGCTGCCATATAGACCGATCCGCCGATTTAGTGTGTTAGGGCCATAAAAGCCGCATTTATTATCCGATTTTGCTGAAATTGAGGACAGTGAATTATGTTAGACCCTTGGACATCCTTCGTCAATTTGGCCCACATCGGTCCAAATTTGGACATAGCTGCCATATAGACCGATCCTCCGATTTAGGGTCTTAGGCCCATGAAGGCCACATTTATTATCCGATTTTGCTGAAATTTGCGACAGTGAGTTGTCTTAGGCCCCTCGATATCTTTCTTCATTTTGGCCCTGACCGGATCAGATTTTGATATAGCTGTCATATAGACCGATTCCTTGATTTAGTGTTTTTGGCCCATAAAAGGCGCATTTATTGTCTGATGTCTCCGAAATTTGGGACAGTGAGTTAGGTTAAGCCCCTTGACATACTTCTGCAATATCGCACAGATCGGTTCAGATTTGGATATAGCTGCCATATAGACCGATATATCGATTTAAGGTCTTGGGTCCATAAAAGGCGCATTTATTTTCCGATTTTCCCGAAATTTGGGACAGTGGGTTGTGTAAGGCTGTCCGACATTCGTCTGCAGTTTGGCCCAGATCGGTTCAGATTTGAATATAGCTGCCATATTGACCAATCTCTCGATTTAAGGGTTTTGGCACATAAAAGACGTATTTATTGTCTGAATTTGCCGAAATTTGCGAAAGTGAGTTTTTCAGCGCCTTTGACATCTTTCTTCAATTTGACGTAGATCGGTCCAGATTTGAATATAGCTGCCATATTCACCGATCTCTCTATTGAAGGTCTTGGGCCCATAAAAGTCGCATTTATTGTCCAATTTCGACGAAATTTGGGATAGTGAGTTGTGTTAGGCCCTTCGAGATCTTTCTTGAATTTGGGGTAGATCGGTCCAGATTTGGATATAGCTGCCATATAGACCGATCTCTCGATTTAAGGTCTTGGGCCCATAAAAGGCGCATTTATTTTCCAATTTCGCCAAAAGTTGGGACAGTGAGTTGCGTTAGGCTTTCGACAAATTTCCGCAATTTAGCCCAAATCGTTCCAGATTTGAATATAGCTGCCATATAGACCGATCTTTCGATTTAAGGTTTTGGCTCCATAAAAAGCGCATTTATTGTTCAATTTCGCCAAAATTTGGGATAGTGAGTTTTGTTAGGACCTTCGACATCCTTTTTCAATTTGGCTCAGATCGGTTCAGATTTGGATATAGCTGCCGTATAGATCGATCTCTCGATTAAACGTCTTTGCTCCATAAAATGTGTGCACAATTGCAAAAACAAAGCACAATGCGCTCATTCTGTTTCGGCCTTAAGTGTGCTTTTGAAGTAGAGCTGGCAAACTATCGATATCGCAACATTCGATATTTTCGATAGTTTTAATAATACATATCGATAGTATCGATACTTTTGTCAATTTTCTATTACCTATATTTCAAACGAAAATGAGAAATAAAAATCAGGAGATTGATTTATATAGAAGCAATATCAATGAACAGACCACATAAAACCAAGGCTAATAAAGTCATTTGGAAGTCATGAGAGAAATCATTGTACAAAATGTTAGTATAATCGGATGAAAATTGCGCCCTCTATAGGCGCAATGTATTTTTGTTTAGTTTGCAAAACAATTTAACCTTTGCGATAGCATCCATCGGAAAAATATCAATCGATATTCAGTTAAAAAATTAAATATTGATAATATCGATAGTGCCATCGATATTTTGCCAGCTCTATTTTGAAGGACTGACAGACGGACATGTCCTCTGCCCGACAAAAATAAGAATGTTCAAGACACCATTCGTGTTTTTATAAGCACGGGAAATCGCAAATGCAGACGAGCTATTGGGTTGCCCAAAAAGTAATTGCGGATTTTTTAAAAGAAAGTAAATGCATTTTTAATAAAACTTAGAATGAATTTTAATCAAATATACTTTTTTACACTTTTTTTCTAAAGCAAGCTAAAAGTAACAGCTGATAACTGACAGAAGAAAGAATGCAATTACAGAGTCACAAGCTGTGAAAAAATTTGTCAATGCCGACTATATGAAAAATCCGCAATTGCTTTTTGGGCAACCCAATAGTATTCTTCGTAAACATTATGAACTATTCTATTTTAATGCAGAATATTGGCGTCATAAGAACTACGAGCTGTATGACGACTATGGTATAGCTAAACGTATAAATTTACAATTATTACGTTGGCTAACTCATGCTATCAGAAAATGAATGAACAAGTCCCAGCTATGATGGCTTTGGATATGAACCTGATTAAGCATTATTGATGCTCTGTCATCCGTCACTTTGTCACTCGTTCACATCTTTTTAACCCTCTGGCGGCATTTTGTTTCCATTGAGAAACGTTGTTTTTGTCAAGGGAAGCTTCACATAAACCACAGTGAATATATAAAATACACCCGTTTGTTTTTTCACACGAAACTCTTTGAACAAACTTCGCACTTTATATCATCTTAGACTTATATCTCGTGATATTACACACGGAATATAACTATTAAGTTTGAAGCAGAAATTATTTTTAATGCACATACCGAAATTTTGAGTCTTATATTCTCTCTCTCTCTAATTTCGAGTTCTCAGGAAAATGTTCTCTAATAATTTTTGTTTATCTAATTAACCACAATCTCTGCAATCTATTGAAATATTTACGCAATCATGCACTTAGTCGCTACATCAAATAAACAATAATCATATTATTAGGCCTCATATGAAGTCACTTTTAATTTATTTGTTTTCCAAACAACTTCGTATCTAATGCAGTGTATCATTTATTAGAGTCTTTATCCCTTAACCTACACATTGACGCCCTTAAATAGCACTACACTAGCGAATTTGCACCTAGAGTTGCTGATACTGCTGCTGCCACACCAACCGCAGTAACGTCGGCAATAATCACAACCTCAACAACAACAAGTGCTCAATATAAATAAATAAACAAAAGCTCGAAATCGTAAATATTTGCATTTTATGATTGATGGGCTGACGGAAAATGGTGTCAGAACATTTAAACATTTTTGCACATATTCCCTCATTTGAAGAGCAAATAAAGCAACGCTTAAAACGGCACGATTTTATTACATGAATTTTTATTTGCGAACGTGTGTGTGTGGATCAGCCTGCCGCCAACGCCAAGTTGGTGTATATAAAGGAGTAATACTGTCAAAAAAAAAATGAAAACGGTATGTAGGGTTGCCCAAAAAGTAATTGCGGATTTTTTAAAAGAAGTAAATGCATTTTTAATAAAACTTAGAATGAACTTCAAATATACTTTTTTTACACTTTTTTTCTAAAGCAAGCTAAAAGTAACAGCTGATAACTGACAGAAGAACGAATGCAATCACAGAGTCACAAGCTGTGAAAAAATTTGTCAACGCCAACTATATGAAAAATCCGCAATTACTTTTTGGGCAACCCAATAGTTGAATATATGTTAAAAAAAAAACAACAACAAAAACTGGTATACAATGCATTTGGTCAAAAAACCCAGTTATGGAGCAGTCAAATCTTAATATAAACAACATATATTGTTGCGCTATGGATATAACGATGCGGCAATAAAATTGATTGACAAATGGGAGATCCTGCATGATAGAGGAATGTAAGAGGTAACTGGGAAGTTTTAAATAAAATTTAAATTAATTACCAATGGTTAAGGTTAAAACAACATTCGTGAGTATTTCTTATTCTTCTTTACGTGCATGACCTTTTGAGCTCCAAAAGGGAAATACAATATAATGGCATTTGCCAAAACAGGTTATCGTGTATACTACAGGCAAGTTGCACACCAATAGTTATAAATGTTTTTTTGAGTAGTGAAAATACCATATTAAAACAAGTAAAAACTCGTTAAGTTCAGCCGGGCCCAATTTTGGATAACCACCACCTCAGGTATATATGTAAACCACCTTTCATCAAAATCCGGTGAAAAATACATACCTTATGCGTCATAGCCGCTATATTGAAATATGTTCTGATTTGGAGCAAATACTTATTAGTACAACTCATTGTTCAATTGTGTATAACAAAATATTGATCTTTTTAGTAGCTTTATCTAAAAATTAACTGATATGAACCATATACGACACGGATGTCGAAAAGCCTAACATAAATCACTGTGTCAAATTTCAGCGAAATTGGATTATAAATACGCCTTTAATGAGGCCAAGACTTTAAATCGAGATATCGGTCTATATGGCAGCTATATCCAAATCTGGACCGTTCTGGGCCAAATTGGCGAAATCGGACAATAAATGCGCCTTATATGGCCCCAAAACCTTAAATCGAAAGATCGGTCTTATGGCAGCTATATCAAAATCAGGAGCGATCTAAGCCAAATTGAAGAAGAATGTCGAAGGGCCCAATACAACCCACTGTCACGAATTTCGGCGACATCGGGCAATAAATGCTCCTTTTATGGCCCCAAAACTTTAAATCGAGATATCGGTCTATATGGCAGCTATATCCAAATCTGAACCGATGTGGTCAAAATTGAAGAAGGATATCGAAGGCCCTAACACAATTCACTGTCTCAAATTTCGGCGACATCGTACAATACATGCGACTATTAAGAGCTCACAATATTAAATCGAGAGATCGGACTATATGGCAGCTATATTCAAATCTGAACCGATTTGGGCCAAATTGAAGAAGGATGTCGAAGGCCCTAACACAACTCACTGTCCCAAATTAAGACGATGGGATTATAAATACGCCTTTTATGGGCCCAAAGCCTTAAATCGAGAGATCTGTCTATATAGCAGCTATATCCAAATCTGGACCGATCTGTGCCGTATTTCAGAAATATGTCGAGGAGCTTAACACAACTCACTGTCCTAAATTTCGACGACATCGGATTATAAATACGCCTTTTATGGGCCCAAGGCCTTAAATCGAGAGATCGGTCTATATAGCAGCTATATCCAAATTTGGACCGATCTGGACCAAATTGAAGAAGGGTGTCGAAGGGCTTGACCCAACTCACTGTCCCAAATTTTGGCACAATCGGACACTAAATGCACCTTTTATAGGCGTAAGACCTTAAATCGAGGGATTGGGCTATATAGCAGCTATATCCAAATCTGGACCGATCTGAGCGAAATTGAAAGGGGATGTCGAGTGGTCTAACACAACACACTGTCTCAAATTTTAACAAAATCGGATAAAAAATGTGGCGTTTATGGGCCTTAGACCATAAATCGGTGGATCGGTCTATATGGCAGCTATATCCAAATCTGAACCGATGTGGACCAAATTGAAGAAGGATATCGAAGGCCCTAACACATCTCACTGTTCCAAATTTCGACGACATCGGATTATAAATGCGCCTTTAATGGGCCCAAACCCTTAAATCGAGAGATCGGTCTATATGGCAGCTATATCCAAATTTGGACCGATCTAGGCCAAATTGAAGAAGGGTGTCGAAGGGCTTGACTCAACTCACTGTCCCAAATTTTGGCACAATCGGACAATAAATGCACCTTTTATGGGCGCAAGACCTTAAATCGAGGGATTGGGCTATATAGCAGCTATATCCAAATCTGGACCGATCTGAGCGAAATTGAAAGGGGATGTCGAGTGGTCTAACACAACACACTGTCTCAAATTTTAGCAAAATCGGATAAAAAATGTGGCGTTTATAGGCCTTAGACCCTAAATCGGTGGATCGGTCTATATGGCAGCTATATCCAAATCTGAACCGATGTGAACCAAATTGAAGAAGGATATCGAAGGCCCTAACACAACTCACTGTTCCAAATTTCGACGACATCGGATTATAAATGCGCCTTTAATGGGCCCAAACCCTTAAATCGAGAGATCGGTCTATATGGCAGCTATATCCAAATTTGGACCGATCTGGACCAAATTGAAGAAGGGTGTCGAAGGGCTTGACTCAACTCACTGTCCCAAATTTTGGCACAATCGGACAATAAATGCACCTTTTATGGGCGCAAGACCTTAAATCGAGGGATCGGGCTATATAGCAGCTATATCCAAATCTGAACCGATCTGAGCCAAATTGAAAAGAGATGTCGAGTGGTCTAACACAACACACTGTCCTAAATTTCAGCAAAATCGGATAATATATGTGGCTTTTATGGGTCTAAGATCCTAAATCGGAGGATCGGTCTATATGGGGCTATATGAAGTTAGTCCGAAATAGCCCATCTTCAAACTTAACCTGCTTATGGACAAATAACGAATCTGTGCAAAATTGAGCTCATTATCTCTAATCTTAAAGACTGTATCATGATTTCAACCGACAGATGGACGGAAATGGCTAGATCGTCGTAGATTTTTGCGCTGATCAAGAATGTATATATTTTATAGGATTGGAAATGGATATTTCGATGTGTTGCAAACGGAATGACAAAATGAATTTATCCCGATCATTCGGTGGTGGGTATAAAAACAAGTAAAAGCGCTTTAAGTTCGGCTGGGCCGATTCTTGTACACCCACCTTTTCACATTTCACACGTTCTTTGAATAACTTTTTCAAATATAGATGGTATTTGTCAAGGATTGTAGAAGTCATAAGAATGCCACCCTTAAAATTTCAGCTAAATAATTTCATCCCCTAGACGCTCAAGAAGTCAAATCGGGCGATCGATTTATATGGGAGCTATGTCAGGTTATAAACCAATTTGGACTATGGTTAGCATGGCTGTTGGAATCCATAGCAAAACATCTTGTCACAAAATTTTAGCCAAATCGGATAAACATTGCTCCCTCTAGAGGCTCAAGAAGTAAAAATCCGAGCTCGGTTTATATGACAGCTATATAAAAACATGGACCGATATGGCCCATTTACAATCCCAACCTACTTATACTCGGAGACACCGGAATCTTGGAATAATCAGGTTGATCGAAGGTTACTAATTTCGGAATTTATGGTGAAGGAATCCTTGAGGAGATTCAAACCTTTTAAGTCACCCGGACCTGACGGAATATTTCCGGCGTTACTACAGAAAGAGGCAGACTATCTGGCGCCCCATCTGGCCAATATTTTCACAGCCTAGGACTTGCATATTCTTCGATAGCCTGGCAGGAGGCACGGGCGGCTAGGCAAGTTACGACACCAAAGGCCTACAGACCCATATGCCTTATGTCCTTTCTACTCAAAACGTATTGTGGACACCATGATAAAGAGTATGACATCCAGTGAACTGCTCAAATACAACCAGCATGCCTATGTCAAGGGAAGGTCGGTGGAGACTGCCCTGCACGAAGTTGTGCATAAAATAGAAGAATCCTTTGATGCCAAAACGTAAACCCTGGCGGTATGATTGACATGGAGGGGGATTTTAACAATGTGCGGACCGACACGCTGATCCAATCTTTAGACCAGTGCCGGGTGGATCCAGTCCCTAGAGCCTGGATAAACCATATTCTAAGGAACAGGTGGATAGATTGTGTGTCCCATGGCATAAATATAAGGGAGAAAGTGGCACAGGGCACGCCACAGCGGGCCTTTTATCGCTACCCCTATGGGTGACCACCATAAATGACCTATTATGGATGCTAACTGAGGAGGGATTTGAACCTGTCTGCTACTCAAACAATGTTATAATTCTTCTAAGGGTTAAGTATCCGAACGAGCTATGCAGAAGGGTCGAAAGGGTTTTGCATATGGCATATGACTGGGCTAGACCCAGAGGTTTCAATGTTAACCCAGAGAAGACTGATATATGCCTGTTCACAAGGAAGACGAAGGTGGGCCAATTTAACGCCCCTCGGTTCTTCAATAGGACGATTTCGATATCTGACAAGGTCAAATACTTCGGCCTGATCTTGGACAGGAAACTGAATTCGAAGTGTCACATTTAAGAGCATGCAGAGAAGGCTCACAAAAGTTGGGCACTATGTAGACGGGCCGTAGGCTCGAAATTAGGTCTGAATCCGAGGATAGTCCATTGGTCTACAGGAGCGTGATTAGACCAATTCTTACTTATGCCTCAGTAGTTTGGTGGACTGCTATGAAGAAATAGTGCAACATAAGGACCATACAACAGGTTCAGAGAACATATTGTCTTGGCATAGGCGGAGCGATGAGGACCAAGCCCACTAGGGTACTGGAGACTATTTTAGATATCCGACCCAATGACATACAGATTAAGTGTGAGGCAGCCACTGCGGCTATGAGACTTACGGCGATGGGAGAATGGATTGAGTAAAGGAGCAGCTCATACCAACGCGGTATAATCGAGGCGATGATAGGAAACCTGGAAGGAAGGGAAGAGGTTTCGGATCGGATATTTGAAATTAACCTTGTAGTCGAGTGCGAGGCACTGCTACCAGCGGCACAGTCTTGGATTGACGAAACCCTAGTATTGCCATCTGAAAGGTCATGTTTCAGGGATGGATCAAAGTTTGAGGACAGAGTGGGCCGGGGGCTCTACATTGAGAGCCCAGGGATTGAGATCTGTTTTAGACTGCCTGACCCCAATACGGTCATGCAGGCGTGGATTGGGCGATCACGGAAAGCGTGAAGTGGTGTAGTGCTAACGCGAGAAACTCGAGTGTGAACATCTTTACCGACAGTAAAATTTCCATAAGGGCAATAACAACCAGGACGGTAAGGTCACGAAAAGTCTTGCAGTGTAAGAAGGAGATTAACGCCTTCTCTGAGGATGGCAAAATTCGCATCGTTTGGGTGCCGGGCCATAACGGAGTAAGGGGAAATGAAAGTACAGACTATTTGGCGGTAAAGTCCAAAGTACTGCCGTCAATAAACTTGGTTAAACCGAAGTCTTACGGGTCGACGCAGTCCGAGTTTATGGAATGGGCGACGAATGAGACGAGATGAGATGAGACGTTGGAGCATTTCCTATGCCATTGCCTGGCTTTTGCGTCCAACAGATACCGGTACTTAGGTGGAGACACAATATCGTACATGAACCAACAACCAGGGGAGTGGTATTGAAAACAATTAAGGATTTTGTAAGTAGCACGGAATTTCTAACTTAAAATTTTCATTTTCGAGGTTACTTTAAAGTTTCTAGAGCACACAACAAGCCGATGACTGGCTTAGGTGTATACCCATAGTGGCATGGGGCGGGTTAATATCTGCACCCTCTAACCATATAAGCAGATATCGAATCTTGACTTCATGAGCCTCTAGGGGGAACACATCGATTTGGCTGAAATTTTGCAGCAAGTGTTTTATTGTGACTTCCAACAACTCTTCCAAGTACGGTTCAAATCGGTTCATAACCTGATATAGCTCCTTTATAAACAGATCTCGGATCTTGATTTCTTGAGGGCGCAAGTATTATCTGATTTTGCTGAAATTTTGCATGAAGTGTTCTGGTTTGACTGCCAATAGCTGTGCCAACGGTACGGTCCAAATCGGCTACAATTTTGTATTTAGTGCTTTGACCATCAACAACTGCGCCAAATATGGCTCAAATAGGTGTATAAACTGATATAGCCCCATATAAACCAATCTCGGTTCTTGACTTCTTGAGCCTATAGTGGGCGCAATTATTATCCCATTTGGCTACAATTTTGCATGAAGTGCTTTGGTTTGACCATCAATAACTGCGTTCAAATAGGTGCATAAACTGATATAGCTGCCATAAAACCCAATTTCGGTTTTTGACTTCTTGAGCCGCTAGAGGGCGCAATTCTTATTCGATTTGGCTGAAATTTATCATGAAGTGCTTCGGATTGATCATCAACAACTGCGCCAAATATTTCTCCAATCGGTGCATAATCTGATATAGCTTCCATATAAACAGATCTCGGATCTTGATTTCTTGAGCCGCTAGAGGGTCAAATGTTCTGGTTTTGCCACCAAGAGCTGTGCCGAGTATGGTTTAAATCGATTCATATCCTGATATAGCTCTCATATAAACCAATTTCATCTCTTGACTTCTTGAGCCGTTAGAGGGCGATATTATTATCCGATTTGGCTGAAATTTCGTACGACGTGTTTTGTTCTAACTTCTTATAACTGCGTCAAGTATGGTTCAAACCGGTTCATAACCATATATAGCTGCCATATAAACCGATCTGGAATCTTAACTTCGTGAGCCTCTAGAGGACGCAATTATTATCCGATTTGGCTGCATTTGGTTCATAACTTGATATTGTTTCAGTACAGCAATTCTTATCCATTATCTTTTGTTTGTTTGTTAAGAGATATCGGAAAAAGAATTTGACAAATGCGATCCATGGTGGAGTGTTTACAAGGTTCGGCCCGACCGAACTTAGCACGCTTTTACTTGTTAAAGAATGTAGCGTGACAGACAGATGGACGGATGGGTGGCCATGGCAAGATCGTCTTAGATTTTTACGATGGTCGGAAATGGATATTTCGATGTGTTGCAAACGGAATGACAAAATCAATATACCTCCAACCATTGGTGGTGGGTATATAAAGAATTCGAAACAAAAAGTGAAGTACTTTTGTTTTCATTTCAAGTGTATTGCCTTTTACGGCGAAGATTATTAAATGTTCCTATTTTTGTTACTTATTTCTCTTTTGAGGCGAGCTCAATGATTGGAAATTTTCCTTGCAAATGGAAAAGGAAAGTATGACAGACTTTTTTTCTGCGACAATTACACTACTTCCTTGGTGCACATGATTTTGTGAATCTGTTGGAAGTTGTATTGATGACTTCGAATACTAGACAACAGCAACGGCCCTAGCCGTTGCTCCGTGTGCCCACTGGAGCGATGGCTCTCAGATCAATATTTCGAGAAATTACAAACGGAATGACGAGTTATGTATGCCCCTATCCTTCGATGGTAGGTATACAAAAATAGATGTTTGACTTTAATGTTCCATAAAAATTTTTTAAATAGTCAAACTGTTTTTATTTTGATAGAATTTTGTGGCTAAGATACAATCAAACTTAAACATCATTCAATGTACGATAATTGTGGTTTACCCACAATCGATGCGAGTAATGGCAGTAATTATTACAGTTAAATAACTCTCCTTTTTCGAAATGCTAGATTAAGTCTGCTTACAATTTTAAAATAAAAATCTACTTTATGCCCGTCAGTTGCTATAAATTGTCCAATAAACTAAATTACCCTGATAAGCACACATTGGCACTCAACAGCACACACACACGCATACACACACAAACATATGCAAAATGTTTTTTAGATTTATGTCCTTTTAATGTAAGTGAATAAATATAAATTTTTATGATAATTTGTTTAATGAAATAGAAATTCATAAAAATAAAATTGTAAAGTCCTTCAGGCCTGCAATGCCTGAATATGAGTGTCAGTTGATTGTTTGTGTATGTCGGTGTTTGTGAAACTAAATACATTTATGTGTGAGTGTTTACAAATTACTTTTAGTTTACTGCGCTTTCACTTTTTCAATTCTAATTTCAAAAGTAATATCCGTTACAGTAGTGTTGACTGACTTTGCAAAGGACTCAGCACGCCATATGAAACTAAAAGCCACTGACGTTAGTGAAGTAGGTTTTAGTGCAAAACGAAAGCACGATTTCTTTCTAAACTATTGGGTGGTGGTGGTGGGGGAACAGGTAGATGACAGGCCCTTTCGTTCAAATAGGTTGGAGAAATAACTTGTTTGTAGGGGCTTTAAGGGCGAAAAAAAAGATTGCTTTTAAAGTGACTTCGACAAAAAACAAGTAAAAACGTATCATCATACCATATCGAATAAAAATTTAACAACTCAATCGTGAGACTGGTTGATATTAATGATACAACAGCCCTGCAACATTTTTGCTTCCAAAAGTTTAGTAAAAATTTAGTTTTTGAGGTTCTAGATGTACTCCAAAACTGCACCGAATGTTATGATTTCAACATGGGGTTGTAGTCATAAAATGCAATTTTTTCTTCTACGTCCTTTTCAGTGAATTTTTTGAGGTTAGGATTTTCATGCATTAGTATTTGACAGATCACGTGGGATTTCAGACATGGTGTCAAAGAGAAAGATGCTCAGTATGCTTTGACATTTCATCATGAATAGACTTACTAACGAGCAACGCTTGCAAATCATTTTCAGTGAATGGGCCCTATCGACAAATTTTATTTTATCGACAAATTTTGTTCAGCGATGAGGCTCATTTCTGGTTGAATGGCTACGTAAATAAGCAAAATTGCCGCATTTGGAGTGAAGAGCAACCAGAAGCCGTTCAAGAACTGCCCATGCATCCCGAAAAATGCACTGTTTGGTGTGGTTTGTACGCTGGTGGAATCATTGGACCGTATTTTTTCAAAGATGCTGTTGGACGCAACGTTACGGTGAATGAACACATTTCGAACCGAACACTGATTTTGGTAATAAAATTCAATGATTTGCAAGCGTTGCTCGTTAGTAAGTCTATTCATGATGAAATGTCAAAGCATACTGAGCATCTTTCTCTTTGACACCATGTCTGAAATCCCACGTGATCTGTCAAATACTAATGCATGAAAATCCTAACCTCAAAAAAATCACCCTTTATTCACCACCGAAGGATGGGGGTATATTCCTTTTGTCATTCCGTTTGCAACACATCGAAATATCCATTTCCGACCCTATAAAGTATATATATTCTTGATCAGCGTAAAAATCTAAGACGATCTAGCCATGTCCGTCCGACTGTCTGTTGAAATCACGCTACAATCTTTCAAAATAGAGATATTGAGTTGAAACTTTGCACAAAGACTTTTTTTTTTGTCCATAAGTTCGAAGACGGGCTATATCGGACTTTATCTTGATATAGCCCCCATATAGACCGATCCGACGATTTAGGGTCTAAGGCCCATAAAAAGCGCTTTTATTATCCGATTTTGCTAAAATGTCTTCAAGTAAGTTTGTTTGAGGAAATTTTCAGCAGAATCCATGGTTTTAGGTTCCCAAGATTCGGCCCGGTCGACACAGAGTGTTTGCTTTTGTTCTCTTTTTCCTCTGGTTGTCTACATGATGGGTGAGATTAAAACACATTCGGCCAATATTGGAGGGTTTAGGGCAAATTTCTTTGCGCTGCATGCAATATTATTTTCACCGTCATAACATTCTACAGGGTGGCTGATGAAAGCCGCTACCAAAAAAAAATGTAATAACTTTTTTTCTATTTAATAATAATAATTTAATAATTAATTTAATTAATTAATTAATTAATTTAATTAATAATAATTTAATAATTAATTTAATAATTTAATTTAACATGAATAAAAGAAAAATGTATTCCATACACCGAAAAAAAAATGTAGCAATATTCATCATTGTAGCAATATTCATCAGCCACCCTGTAGCTCTTTGTGAAACCTAGGTGCGTGAGAATACTGATCCTCAGGATTTTCACATCCTTGGGTACAACACTCTGTCTCTTTTTATTTCGCACTGATAAATGCCTCGTGGTATATGTACGTAATGATATAGAGTTCCAAAGACGACACCACCTGGACTCACAGGATCCGGAATTTAACTCCCTTTGGGTTAATTCGGGATTGAAACACATATACTGCATTTTGGATTTCTATATAGAAGTCCAAACTCAGAAAGGGAATTTTCCATGAACGGCTTTGACGCCCTTTCTGATTCCATTACAAATATTTTGAAGGATTTTCCAGACAGTGAAATCATTGATGCTGGGGATTTCAATGTCCACAACTCCTGCTCCCATTCAAATCATACGACTCCTAAGGGCCAATACCTTGAGATTTTCGCTTCGCATAATGGTTTCGCGCAACTAGTGAACGACTATTTGCCTTAATGTATCTGGCGTCATGCCCCAGATATTCTTTCGAACTCGTGGAGTTAAAAGGGCTCTTAAGAATGCAGTCGTAAATGAAACCCTAGGCCCGGATGGCATATCAACATTTGTCTTGTGTTCTTCGAAGCTTGCTCATTCATTACGCAACTTTTTCAATCCCTACCGTGAGGGAATCTTCCCGGCGCGTTGGAAGGCTGCGAACGTTCAGCCAATTCCCATGAAGGGTGAGGCGAACAACCCTGCGAATTACCGGCCAATTTCGATAGGCTTCGCTCCCTCCAAGGTTATGGAGAACATGGTTAATCACCATCTTGTAAGGTATTTGGAGTCGAATGTCCTTCTTAGCGACCAACAGTATGGGTTCCGCAGAAATCGCTCTACGTGCAACCTCATGGCATTTCTGTCGGAATGTTGAAGGTCCTCAATCCACATGTTTGATGATAGTAAGGTCATGGCTCTGGATAACTACAAGGCATTTGATAGGGTCTGGAACGGGGCACAAGTAACCGACACCGAAGGGCACAAGTCGCATTCGGTGTCGGTGATGGCTTCGTTCGATTTATTTCTAGCTATCTCAGAGATCGCACTTTACGAGTTGTTATAGATGGGTTCTCATCCAATGAGCACGAATTGACCGCAGGTGTACCCCAGGGCTCTGCTCTTTTTTTCTTCTTTTTTTTTCTTATTTTCATCAACGATCTGTTGAGTCAGACATCGAATCCGACCTACTAATTTGAGGATGACAGTAATCTCTGTCAATCATACTCCTTCGACCATAGGACGAGTCTTCGAAAAAGTAAGGACAAGAGGCAGGTTATGGACATTATCCTCTGCTGGCCGTTTTTGAGTGGGGTCGAATGAGTCGAGAAAATGTTAATGCACGGAAAACTCAGTGCTGTTTGATGCCACACAAACGATTCGGTGACCCAATACGATCATCTTTGCCTATCAACGGTATAGATGTTGAGCAATCAGAAGCTCTTGATGTTCTGGGCATGAAAATACAAAGTGATGTCAATTGGGCTAAACATGTATTTGAAGTGTTGAAAGAAGCATTCAACTGCTTAGGCTTCCTTAAACGGTGTAAGAATTACTTTACTCCCTCTGATCTTCTTAACATCTACACCACTTTCATAAGGCCGACAAAGGAATACAACTCACATATATGGGCTGGAGCTTCAAAATCTTCCCTAGAGCTACTGGACCTTGTACAAAGGAAAGCGTTGGCTTTAATTGGAGACAGTAGGGTATCCAACTCTATTGCCTCTCTTGAACATTGTCGCAATGTGGGTTGTTTAGCGCTGTTCCATAGGAACTTTCATGGTGTGTGTTCGTCTGATATTCGTCCCCTTATTCCTGATGTAATGATGTTTGTCATCCATTTCCTCAATGGTTTGCCCTCCATTTCCTCAATGGTCATTCGCCAACGCAATGCACTGCATTCATAGGGGACATCCCCTGCGTGTTAGTTGGTAAAAAAAATAACTTAGCACATTTTTACTTGTCTATGTCTACGACTGTCCTACAGTCCTTATGTCAATCCCCATGCCCCTTGTATTCTATTGGGTTGCCCAAAAAGTAATTGCGGATTTTTCATATAGTCGGCATTGACAAATTTTTTCACAGCTTGTGACTCTGTAATTGCATTCTTTCTTCTGTCAGTTATCAGCTGTTACTTTTAGCTTGTTTTAGAAAAAAGTGTAAAAAAAAGTATGTTTGATTAAAGTTCATTCTAAGTTTTATTAAAAATGCATTTACTTTCTTTTAAAAAATCCGCAACCCAATATCATTCGTTCGTCAACTCAGTGCTTTATTATTTTGACGCTTGTTTCACCAGTTCCTTTGATTGTTCTTCTAAGTGTCAAATTACCTGTCCCTTTGATTATAATTTTGTGCTTTTCTCGTTTTTTCCTTCCACTTGAATAGTCCCGGTCATACTATCGCCCATCTGCCACACCACTTGGCAGTTTGAAAAATGTTCCCTACATTTCCCTGTTTATTCTTTCAATTATAGTCTCGTCCATCCTTTCATTTCTTTATTCTACCGTCCAAACGTTTTTCCAACAGACAATTATATCGACATTCTGCTCATTGCCAATCTCATCCTTATATCAATGCTTTGGTTCAGTTTTCCGTCTATCCGTTTTTACTCCACCTTTCCTTCGTTTTACTGCCATTTCCGATCGTCTGCCATTTTTATACCCACCCCCCGTTTGTAACACCTTGGAATATTGATCTGCGAACCCATAAAGTATATATTATGGATCCTCTCGACATTCTGAGTCGATCTAGCCATGTCCATCCTTATGCACATTCGTCCGTCGGACGGACGGAGAGTCTGTCCGGCTGTCAAAATCACGATAGCGGTCAAACGCGTAGCGCTACCTGGTTGAAATTTGACACACATACTTCTTATTGATGTAGGTCGTGGGGATTGCAAATGGTCATATCGGTTCAGATTTGGATATAGTCCCCATATAAACCAATCTCCGGTTGATTTTTTGAGCCCCTAAAGCCTCAATTTTCATCCGATTGGGCTTAAATTTGGAAGAAAGACTTCATGTCGAAAGATCCATGTCGGTCTATAAATTTATATAGCCCCATATAAACCGATCCCCGGTTTTGACTTCTTGAGCCCCTATAAGCCTAAGTTTACACCTGATTTGGTTAAAATTTGACCCAAAACACCATGACTTACATCAGTTCAGCATCAGTTCTAAGTTTTATCCCAAAGGGTCAAAATGGTG
Source organism: Stomoxys calcitrans (assembly GCF_963082655.1). Taxonomy (NCBI): domain Eukaryota; kingdom Metazoa; phylum Arthropoda; class Insecta; order Diptera; family Muscidae; genus Stomoxys; species Stomoxys calcitrans. The sequence continues at coordinate 107,296,182 of NC_081553.1, forward strand.
ATATAGGCCCTCTAAGCACCGATATTCCAATATAAATTCTTGAGACAATGGAAGCCTCAATAAATACCCGATTTGATTCCTACAAAATAATTCAAATACAAACTCGGGTAATAAGGGTACATTTGAAAGGTAATCCATGATGGTCGGTACCCAAGATTCGACCCTGCCGAACAAACCACGTTTTTACTTTTTTTTTACTTGTATATAGGGTGACCTTTATGGTATTACCTTTTTGGCAACACTGGTTTTAACACCTCACACACGTTTCGTGTTTTGTTTCGCTGTCAAACATCTTCAGTTTAATCTATAATTTCCAAATTTTGGTTGTTCATCGCGCGCTTCTTATATTGAACGACGAAGCTCATTTTTGGCTTACGTACGTAAATAAATGTCGATTTTGGAGTGAAGACCAGCCAGAGGCATTGCCAAAGCTACCAACGCATCCAGAAAAAGTCACAGCTTGGTGCGGTTTATGGGCTGGTGGCATTATTGGACCGTACTTCCTCAAAGATGCGAATCGTCACGTAACTCTGAATGGTGAGCGCTACCGATATGATTAAAATTTTTTTTTTGCCCAAAAGAGCTTGACTTAGATGACATTTGGTTTCAACAAGACGGTGCCACACAGCACGCGTTACAATTATTGGAAGGCGAGTTCGGTGAACATTTTATTTCACGTTCGGGACCGGTCAATTGACCTCCTGGATCGTGAGACTTAACTCCTTTAGACTATTTTTGTGGGGCTATGTTAAAGCTCATGTCTATACAGACAAGCCCGCTTCAATTGACGCATTGGAAGACAACATGGAAGCATGAGATACGTGATCTACCGGGAGAAATGTTGGAAAGAGTACGCCAACATTGGACTAAGCGCATGGACCATTTGAGACGCAGTTACGGTCAACATTTGCATGAAATAATCATCAAACATTAAATTATGTGGACCGTACTATCGATTCTAATAAAGATTTCATGCATTTTTGTGAATTTTATGTGTTTTTTGATAATGACACTATCCGCATCGTTTGGGTGCCGGGCAATAGTGGAATAACTGGGATTGAAAGGGCAGACGATTTGGCCAGACGACTGCCGTCAATGAAGTTGGTTAACCAGAAGTCTTTCGTGTCGGAACAGTCCGAGTTAAGGGCGAAGGCGACGAACGCGCATGTGACACTGTGGAACAGCGAAACAGTCGGTAGTACGGCGAAAATCCTATGGGGTGATTCGGATCGTGAGAGGACGAGGCTATTACTGAAAGGAAGTAAGCAGGAAATCAGTATAGCTTTTGATATCATAACGGGACTCATAGGACTACGAGCTCACTTCTGCAAAATCGGTGCGGCAAGTGATAGCATATGTAGGGCAAGTGGTGAAGATGATGAGACGTGGAGCGTTTCCTATGTCATTGCCCAGCTTTCGCGGCTAAAAGACACAGGTACGGCTATATCAGTATAAAGGTGGGGACACAATACCAGACATGAACTAATTTAGTGGCGCGGCATGGAAAAAAAAATAAGGGATTTTGTGAGTAGCGACTAATTCCTTTCTTAGATTTTCTTTTTTGAGGTTATTTTTTATACCATCCACCATAGGATAAATAATTTCGTCATTCTGTTTGTAACTACTCGAAATATTCGTCTGAGACCCCATAAAGTATATATACTCTTGATCGTCGCGACATTTTATGTTGATCTAGCCATGTCCGTCCGTCCGTTCGTGCGTCTGTCGATAGCACGCTAACTTCCGAAGGAGTAAAGCTAGCCGCTTGAAATTTTGCACAAATACTTCTTATTGGTGTAGGTCGGTTGGGATTTTAAATGGGAAATATCGGTCAATGTTTTGATATAGCTGCCATATAAACCGATCTTGGGTCTTGATTCTTAAGCCTCTAGAGGGCGCAATTCTTATCCGATTGGAATGAAATTTTGCACGACGTGTTTTGTTATGATATCCAACAATTGTGTCAAGTATGGTTCAAATCGGTTCATAACCTGATATAGCTGCCATATAAACAGATCTTGGGTCTTGACTTCTTGAGCCTCTAGAGGGCGCAATTCTAATCCAATTTGAAAGAATTTTTGCACGAAGTGTTTTGTTGTGATATCCAACAACTGTGCCAAGTATGGCTCAAATCGGTTAATAACCTGAAATAGCTGTCATATAAACAGATCTGCGGACTTGATTTCTTGAGCTTCTAGAGGGCACAATTCGTATCCGATTTGGCTGAAATTTCGCATGACGTATTTTATTCTTACTTTCAACAACTGTGTAAAATAAGGTTCAAATCGATTCATAACCTGATATAGCTGCCATATAAACCGATCTGGGATCTTAACTTCTTGAGCCTCTAGAGGTCGCAATTATTATCCGATTTGCCTGAAATTTTGTACGACGGATCCTCTCATAATCAACATACGTGTTTATTATGGTCTAAATCGGTCTATAGCCTGATACTGCTCCCATATAAATCGATCTCTCTATTTTACTTCTTGAGCCCCCAAAGGGCGCAATTCTTATTCGAATTGGCTGACATTTTACTCAGGTCTCCAACATATAATTTAATTGTGGTCCAAACCGGACCATATCTTCATATCGTTCTAATAGCAGAGAAAATCTTTTCATATATCCTTTTTTGCCTAAGGAGAGATGCCGCGAAAAGAACTCGACAATTGCGATCCATGGTGGAGGGTCTATAAGATTCGGCCCGGTCGAACTTTGCACGCTTTTACTTGTTTAGTATATAGCCGATTGTTGACTTAGGTGTATGTCCATAGTGGCATGTGCGGCATTAATATTTGAACCTAACCTTACCTAACCTATGTGGTTTTTGAAAAACTTTCCCATAGCTTTTAAAAATCTCCCTTTACATAGATAGGCTTACACAACTTTTTGCGTTCAACTTTTCATTTGTCTGTGCTTCTGATCTATCGAACGGTCTTCGGACCATCTACTCAAAAGTCTGTCGGTAACTCGAGCATATCCTTCACCATGTCTATCACAATTTAAACCATCTCTCCCGTTCCTACTTCACTTCACGCTTATGTTTTTATGTCAATGAGTTTATTCTTTTTTTCTAACTTTCTGTCCACCCATCCTTACTTCGAATCGTTGTTTATTTCGGATACCGATATTTGATTTGTGTATTCTTTCTTTTTGTAGCCGTCCCGTACCTACATGTGTCCTTGCGTTCCTCATCCCTTTTTCCCTCGTTATTTAGTCGTCGATCCCTTTTTATACCCACCACCGAAGGATGGGGATATATTCATTTTGTCATTCCGTTTGCAACACATCGAAATATCCATTTCCGACCCCATAAAGTATATATATTCTTGATCAGCGCAAAAATCTGAGACGATCTAGACATGTCCGTCCGTCTGTCTGTTGAAATCACGCTACAGTCTTTAAAAATAGAGATATTGAGCTAAAATTTTGCACAGACTCTTTTCTTGTCCATAAGCAAGTTAAGTTCGAAGATGGGCCCTATCGGACTATATCTTGATATAGCCCCCATATAGACCAATCCGCCGATTTAGGGTCTTAGGCCCATAATAGCCTCATTTATTATCCGATTTTGCTGAAATTTGGGACAGTGAGTTGTGTTAGACCCTTCGACATCCTTCGTCAATTTGGCCCAGATCGGTCCAAATCTGGATATAGCTGCCATATAGACCGATCCTCCGATTTAGGGTCTTAGGCCCATAAAAGCCACTTTTATTATCAGATTTTGCTGAATTATGGGACAGTGAGTTACGTTGGGCCCTTCGACATCCTCCGTCAATTTGGCCTAGATCGGTCCAAATTTGGATATAGCTGCCATATAGACCTATCCTCCGATTTAGGGTCTTAGGCCCATAAAAGCCATATTTATTATCCTATTTTGCTGAAATATGGGACAGTGAGTTATGTTGGGCCCTTCGATATCCACCTTCAATTTGGCCCAGATCGGTCCAAATTTGGATATAGCTGCCATATAGACCGATCCTCCGATTTCAGGTCTTAGGCCCATAAAAGCCACATTTATTATTCGATTGTGCTGAAATTTAGGACAGTGAGTTGTTTTGAGCCCTTCGACATCTTTCGTTATTTTGGCCCAGATCGGTCCAGATTTGGATATAGCTGCCATATAGACCGATCTCTCAGATTTAGGGTCTTAGGCCCATTAAAGCCGCATTTATTATCCGATTTTGCTAAAGTTTGGGTCAGTGAGTTGCCTTAGGCCCTTCGACATCTTTCTTCAATTTGGCACTGATTGGTTCAGATTTGGATATAGCTGCCATATAGACCGATCTCTCGATTTAAGGTTTTGGGCCCATAAAAAGCGCATTTATTGTCCGATGTCGCCGAAATTTGGCACAGTGAGGTGTGTTGGGCTCTTCGATGTTCGTCTTCAATTTGGCTCAGATCAAACCAGATTTGGATATACCTGCCATATAGACCGATCTCTCGGTTGAAAAATAACTTGTACTTATAAACATTTGGTCTTAATCGTTCGATATGTCTATAAAGCTGCTATGGGGCATAAGGTATGCATTGTTCACTGGATTTTGACGAAAGGTTGTTCACATATATACCCGAGGTGGTGGGTATCCAAAGTTCGGCCCGGCCGAACTTAACGCCTTTTTACTTGTTATTCTGACCAATAGTTCTATTGTTCATCCTCCATCCAGCATTCTGTTTCTTCTTTGATTTTTACGTACGCCCTCATTTCATTCTTAAACTCCCTCCTATTCTAGCGCCATTTCACCTTATTTTCGTTCGTCTGGATTATATCTAGCAACAACGGAATTGGTATTGGGTTGCCCAAAAAGTAATTGCGGATTTTTTAAAAGAAAGTAAATGCATTTTACTAAAATTTAGAATGAACTTTAATCAAATATATTTTTTTACACTTTTTTTCTAAAGCAAGCTAAAAGTAACAGCTGATAACTGACAGAGAAAAGAATGCAATTACAGAATCACAAGCTGTGAAAAAATTTGTCAACGCCGACTATATGAAAAATCCGCAATTACTTTTTGGGCAATCCAATATATTACTTCTCTATTCGTTTGTACTACTGTCCGTCTTTTCATCGATTATTCCGTTCATTTTATATTCTAAACTCTTTCCATTGTGCCGACTCCTCCGTCTGTTTTGCAATGTTTAGGTCTACCGTCAATCTTCCCTAGTTTCGTTCTGCTTCTTTCAATTATTTCGGGCGTCGACATTCTTAAAGTCCTCTCTTGCATCTATTCACACACATTGCATCTATCCACACTGCAGTGCGTTCGATCGCCCTTTCATCTTATATCAATTCTGACGCTCGTCCTTTCATTTCGGTAGTCTTTCAAACCGTTCATATTTACTCACTTAGGTCCTTCTGTGCACAGCCTAATTTCCCAGTCCTTTTTTTCACCCTTCCTAACACCTGTACTGTGGTAATTTCAGCAAATCTTTAGTATATCCTACATCCGGCAGCCTATTTTTCATCAATCCTATCACCCAACCGATCCGCAGCCAAACGAATGCCCATTCGTCATAAGTCCGTACGCCATCCCATACGTTGTCTGAACATTTACCCAAGTATATACCTCAGGTGTCGAAATTTCTATCAAAAGTTCTTTTGAAACCTATTTCTGCATATTTCATTACTACTAGCAACACAAAGGCCCCCATTAAGGGCTCCTTTCATTTGGACATAAAATATAAAAAAAATAACAACACGACCTTGTGGTGAACGTGCAAGTGTGTATGAATGTAGCAGACCAGGCGTCGTTTATGAGTGCTTGAGTGTGTGTGTGTGTGTGTGTGAGTAAGTCTATATGTTCGCATTTGTGTTAAGATAATCACTAGGTTGTGATGTGTAGGACTTTATAAAAAGTTTAGCTAACATCCGGCATAATTGCCATGTACACACTGCTAACCTCTGTGCTTAACATTTCACTGAGTATGTGGGTAATCTGACAATTAAAGTGCAAAGTGCACAAAGCGTCCAACGCTTAAAACCCACCTATGTTCACAACTACACTGAGGGTAATTCAAATAAAGACCAGTGTTGCTAAAAAGCTAAGATACCAAAAAAGATGGCACCTAAACGAGAATTGGTGTTTTGAAGCCATCTTATCAAAACCATTTGGTTCATTGTTTCAAAATTGCTTCTGTCTCCATTTATTTTTCCACCACTGTGCTAAAATGTGAACTCATGTATGAAGGTCTTCATGTTTTGGTCATACGCCACAAAAAAAAAAAAAAAAAACAGACCCAAAATGTAAATGCCGCCCACTTTATGATTGTTATTTGCTATGCAACAACTTGAGGCATGTTGTGTGCTGCGTGTTTAAAGACAATTCAACGCAGCAACAACCTCCGACCACGAAGTGTAAAGTTTAAAATGAAAATGTCACCAAGTGGAATTAACACGAACGATAGCACTTGGCTATACTATAGCTCTTGCCTTAACAGGATTTTGGAAAGGCAAAAACAAGAAAAATGCTGCAAAAAGAACCTTCACAAGTCTGCCTCTTTGATATATTGGTAGGTATTTAGTAATTGGGTGCATTAACAATAATTACCCGGTGTTTTTGGTAAATACTTAGGTAAATTAAGTGGCAAAGAAGGCCAGGATAAATGCACGCTTAAGACGCTTGAAAGTGACATGTTAAGGCTGGTTGACGTAATAGATAGGCGCAATAAATTGAAAATTAATTGGCCTTAAAAATAATTTAAAGAGAAAATTGGAGTTATATCCAAAAGCCGAGCAATTTTATATGTTTTTCAAATTGGTCTAAGCGATGTGGTCTAAGGACCCTTTTCTAAGGACGAAAACTCATTGAAAAGCATTCTGAGAAATGAAAAAACCTGTATGGAGTCTTGCTTTGCCTTAAACTTCTGGCATATTTTGGGTCCGCCCCAGTCACATGCCATATGCAAGACCCTTTCGGTCCTTCTGCATTGCTGGTTCAGATCCTTATCCCTAAGAAGTATTATAACATAGCAGACGGGTTCAAATACCTCCTCATTCAGCATCCGTAATAGGTTATTTATGGGAAACCTATATCTTGCTTTGCCTCAAACTTCTGGCTGCCAAACACTTTTCTGGATGCTAAGTGGTAGCCAGCAGCTGGGATAGTATCAACGTCTTTCTGACACAACATAGTACAGAGGCACTGTCATTAGTTGAAGGCCCTACAAGGGCTAATAGTTGAGAGTGACAGAGGAAAACCCGAGAGCAGCAGAAAAACGCAAGAGGCAAAGCAGCGCGTGCCGAACAAAGATAACAAAAACACCATCACCGGAAGCAAAGCACTTGCGTTGGTTGGTTAAAAGGTATTTTTGTGTTAATTTGAATACATTATACCGCGATATCGATTTGCGGGTGGGCCTTTGAAGAGACTTCTTTTTGTCATGTAACCCTATATGCTGATACCATCCTCCATCCGTTCTGCAATCGCCTTACACTTAAAATATATGTCAGTGGGTCGGATATCTAGAAAATTCTTCAGTGCCCTAGTGGGCGTGGCCCTCTTCGCTCCGCCTATGCCAAGACAATATGTTCTCTGAACCTGTTGTATGGCCCTTATGTTGCACTTTTTCTCCATAGCAGTCTTCCAAACTGCCTAGGAGTAAGTAAGTATTGGTCTAATCGCCCTTCTGTAGAGCCAGTGGACTATTCTCTGTTTAAGGCCCCATTACTAGCCTACGGCCCGTCTATAAAGTACCCAACATCTGTGAGCCTTCTCAGTAGGCTTCTATGACGCTTGTAATTCAGTTTCCTGTCCAAGATCACTCCTAAGCGTTTGACATTGTCAGATATCGAAATCGTGTTACTGAGGAAACGTGGTGCGTTAAATTAGCCCACCTTCGTCTTCCACGTGACCAGGCATATTTCAGTCTTCTCTGGGTTAACATTACGACCTCTGGGTTTGGCCCAGTCATATGCCATATGCAAGATCCTTTCGGCTCGTTCGGATCCTTACCCCTTAGAAGTATCATAACATCGTCTTCGTCGCAGACGGGTTCATATCCCTCCTCAGTCAGCATACGTAATAGGTCATTTATGGTGGTCACCCATAGGAGTGGCGTTCTCAGAACCTGTTGTATGGTCCTTATATTGTACTTTTTCTCCATAGCCTAATGCCATGATCGTACAATAGTCCGCTTATGATATGGTCTCTATTCTGTCCGGAGGAGGTGGAATGGAAGATAGGTATAGGTTAAATAACGCCGGTGATATCACCCCACCTTGGGGTACTCTCTGAAGTGACCACACACATAATTCGCGACCCAGCGTTTCAGGCCTGGCTGGATGGACGTGTTGACGATGTCCTCAAATAGTTTGGCATGGTCAGCCACCGAATGTCGAATGCCTTCGATAGGTCCAGTGCCACGAGGACCGTTCTATCACATGGCCTGGGCTGATTGAAGTCACGGCAAATGTCTGCGGTGGTGGCATGCAAAGCAGTTGTTGTGCTATGCAGGGCTGATTGAAGCCCCGGCAAATGTGTGCGGTGGTGGCATGCAAAGCAGTTGTTGTGCTATGCAGTCTTCGAAATCCATGTTGATGCTCGGCGAATGGAAATTCTCCTACGAGATTCGGGAGGAGTAATGCCTCAAGCGTCTTTGCTACTGGTAAGAGAAGGGAGATCGGTGTGTACGACTCCCCCAAACTTGGGTCCTTTCCAGGCTTTAGTAGCGGGATCACTCTGCCCATTTTCCAGACATCGGGAACTAAAAGAGTGTTCAAAGACAGTTTGAGGATAGTGGTAAGGTACTCAACTCCAGGTGAATCGAGATACTTTAACACCAATGTAGAGATTCCGTCGGGGATAATTCGCGATCCAGCTTTGGACTGGAGGCAAGTGTTGGCGATGTCTTCAAATAGTTTGGCATGGCTGACCGTGTCGAATGGTTCGATAGGACAGCCGAGTAGGTCGTGAAGGGCTGTTTTAGCGGACTTGGACCTTTTATATGCAAGCTGTTGCTGAGACAGGCGATCTCCAGGGATTTTTGTCCTAAGATATGTTTTCCATCAACCTCTCAAGAGTCTTCAGCATAAAGTATGATAGACTACTGTAACGAATATCTTTCGCCTTGGTGTGGTAAGGTTTTCCTGTTTTGGAATGAAAATGACCTTTTCGTCCCGCCATCCCAAAGGTATGTACGACATGCTGATACAATTAGAGTATATCTGCAATTCTTTCAGACACAGCTTGTATTCAACTGGGCCTGGCGACTTAAAGGATTTTCGACTCACACACAATTTAAGGCTTCTGGACGGTGGATATCTATCCACAAGATGATGATTTGGATGGTCTCTGCGAAAACAGCCCAAAAGGTATTACTTAGACAGCATGTATTGGGTTGCCCAAAAAGTAATTGCGGATTTTTTAAAAGAAAGTAAATGCATTTTTACTAAAACTTAGAATGAACTTTAATCAAATATACTTTTTTTATACTTTTTTCTAAAGCAAGGTAAAAGTAGCAGCTGATAACTGAGAGAAGAAAGAATGCAATTACAGAGTCACAAGCTGTGAAAAATTTTGTCAACGCCGACTATATGAAAAATCCGCAATTACTTTTTGGGCCACCCAATAGTTATGTCTTCGCCCGGGTAGTATCATTGTCTCCTGATGAAAGTGGTTCAGATGAGAACTGAGGAGACAACCCGTCGCAGTTCGGAGGGCGGCATTCTGACAGATCTGAGTATTATTCCTGTCACAAAGCTGACAAGACCACACTGGCGCTCCATAACTTACCATAGACTGAATTTTCGACTCAGACACAATTTCCCTAACAACCTCCGGCGAATGCACATCAGTGGCAACTTCCTCTGGCGACAAGCTATCAGCTGGAGTGTATCCCGGGGAATGTTTATCAAGCGAGTTCTAGTGTTTCCTCGCTAGACATTGTCTATACGTGCTTCTGAGCATATCCCATTGTAATAGGTTTCGAGCACAGGATCTTCCTTAGCCTAAATGAGCTAAATTTTATAGTAGTAGATACCCATCTCTGCAGAAAATTCTATGCCTTGGAATTTTTTTTTACAATTCATTATAAAATTTATTATTTTTTCTCTCCCCCTCTACAAATACCCTTGGGAGAAAAATAGTCTAGTGATTCCATTAACTAAGTACATCTTTTTGTTTTATTTTTCTGTTTTATGTAAAATTTATTCTTTCTTCCTTTTTTTCGTGAAGGACATCCTAAAACATCCCCATCCCCATGCAAATTCCCAATTTCACCACCACCACCACCACCACCACAAAGAGAAGCATGGTCCTCAAAGATGTAGCCGGTGCAAAAATTGCACATGATAATATCCCTTAAATGGTAATTGCTTTAAATGGAAGTCCTTTTGCAAAATGTTTGTCGACATTTTTACGACTCTATTAACGCATATAAAAATGTGCTAAAAAATTCGCTGTAACATTTATAAATCATATCATAATTTACGAGCGAATGCATTTGCTGATAACTGCCAGAACATATATAAACACACACATACACACACAAACACAAACACACGCACATAGAGTAACATCCCTATGCCGACACTCGCACACACGCACACACACCAACACTCAACGATAGAGAAGTACTTCTGGTAAGTGGCAAGTTAACGTGCGGCAATAAAAATGAATACATTTTCAACGCCCGTTTTACTGTTAGTGACTGCTGGCTATAGCCCTCTGAATATTACCTGTCTTAAAATTGGGTATGTTTAACAACCTGCCTTGCAAACAGCCAGCCATCCATCCATCCATGCATGCATGCATACAACCATCCATTATGGCGAAAAAAGCAGTGAACATCAACATCGAAAGATCTTTCGAACCTTGTTGCCGGAAAATATTTTAGGAAAATTCTCAAATGGTCGGATACCTCATATAGTACATGTAGTTTGGTGTTCCCCTCATGCCCTCATTTCCCGCATAATGGGTGCATGATGTTATCAATGATTGCCTAAATGAAATTCTCAACATAAAATGTAAAGCATTACCCACATTTTTTGGTGGTGCTTCGCGCACACATCCCCCATGTACTTGACTCGTTGTTGCAACATAAAATAGGAAATTGTTGCAACTATGTCCGTCCGTGGCAACGACTTTGTTTGTATTTGAATGCTCCGCCATTATAATGAGATTTACTCTTCGCCCATATCCCTCCACCATCCGACACCAGAATTCCTTGGAGTACATTTAAATTTTATTTCTATGTTTGTGTAAGCGTTTGCAGGCACTCGATCCGGAGCATTCAAAATGGAAGTAAAATTCCATTATTATGCGGGAGTAAATACATTTCGTTAGCGTTTCATTGTACTGTAATTGGAATCCATTAAAGAGCGCATTCAAAATGTAGAGTGCAATTGTGGGATGCAACAATGACTTCTGCAGACTCCTAATTTCCGATTAACAAAAGGGGCTGTAGCTAAAATTTCGACAGTAAAATTTTGGCATGAATGACACATATTGCGGGAAGAAACTCCTAAAGATCCCAGTGTTGGGACTTTTGGAACACATGAATGTTGCTTTATCTAAGCCGGCCAAATCAAACTGGAGTTGTATAAGGTGCGGGTGATGGATGTATCACCCGAGTTTCACTTAAAGATCCATAGCAAGATCCGAAAGATCCGAAAATTTTCCGCAAAATTTTGTATCATGACTACAGCCGCTCCGACTGCATTTTACTTGAATCCGAAGGGTATCGAAAGGTTAGCTTGAACGACTTTAGCCCGTCCTTACCTTTTTGGCAATAGTCTACAATCACCTTACCCAAAACATTTTCTATCAGGAAAAAAAGTTATGGGCTTCTGGACGTTGGAGGATTTCTGTGGACGATGAACTTTTTATACCCACCACCATAGGATGGGGGTATACTAATCTCAGCCATTCCGTTTGAAACACCTTGAAATATTGGTCTAAGATCTCATAAATTATACGAGGGTTGCGTTTTATATTTCGGGATTGGAACTTGTTGCAATCTGCACACTGACCGATGTATCGTACAGTTTAACATTTTTGAGGTTATACGAACTCAGAACGTTTTGACATACGAGCGCTATTTGTGTTGTTTACAGTAACTTAAAAGATTCATCTCGCCAAAAAAATCGTTAACATTTTGGTGCGATTATTTTTTACAACTTTCGGCGTGGATTAACTCATCAACAGTGCGTCGATGAACTTAGTTCAATTTTTTGCGATGAAACTTCATCCAGGACAAGTGTTTATCGATGGTCTGGTGACTTCATCCGACGTCGTAGTTCAACCATTGATAATGTGCGCCAACTGATATTGCAAGATCGTCATGTTACCTATCGTGAGATCGAGACAACCTTAGGCATTTGTGGGATCAGCATACATTCAAAATTGCATTAATATTTGACCTCAAAAAATTTTTGTTCACGTTGGATCCCACACAATTTGTCAATCGTTGAAAAAGAGGCTCAGAAAAAACTGCATTTTTGAGCACTCAAAACATCGATTTGATGAGTCATCCGCAGTATAGTCCTGACTTGGCACCGAATGATTTCTGTTTATTCTAGTACGTACAAAACAAAGTGAGAGGTCAATGTATTTCGATACCTGAAGAAGCGGTTGATGCGTTCAGAATGCATGTTTTGGAGATACACAAATTAGAAAGGAACAAGTAAAAACATGCAAAGTTCGGCCGGGCCGAATCTTATATACCATCTACCATGGATCGCATTTGTCGAGTTCTTTTTCCGGCATCTCTTCTCAGGCAAAATAGAAATGATTTGCTCTGTTATTAGAGCGATATCAAGATATGGTCCGATTCAGAACACAACTTAATTATATGGTGGAGATCTGTGTAAAATGTCAGCCAAATCGAATAAGAATTGCGCAATTTGGGTGGCTCAAGAAGTAAAATAGAGAGATCGATTTATATGGGAGCTGTATCAGGCTATAGACCGATTCAGACCATAATAAACACGTATGTTGATGGTTATGAGAGAATCCGTCGTAAAAAATTTCAGGCAAATCGGATAATAATTGCGACCTCTAGAGGCTTAAAAAGTCTTGATCCCAGATCGGTTTATATGGCAGCTATATAAGGTTATGAACCCATTTGAACCTTAGTTGGCACAGTTGTTGAAAGTCATAATAAAATATGTCATACAAAATTTCCTTCCAATCGGATAGGAATTGCGCCCTCTAGAGGCTCAAGAAGTCAAGACCCAAGATCGGTTTAAATGGCAGCTATATCAAAACATGGACCGATGTAAACCATACTCATCGTAGTTGTTGGAAGTGCTACCAAAATACTACGTGCAAAATTTCAGTAAAATCGGATAAGAATTGCTCTATAGGCTCAAGAATTGAAGACCCAAGATCGGTTTATATGGCAGCTATATCAAAACATGGACCGATGTAAACCATACTCATCGTAGTTGTTGGAAGTGCTACCAAAATACTACGTGCAAAATTTCAGTAAAATCGGATAAGAATTGCGCCCTCTATAGGCTCAAGAATTGAAGACCCATGGGAGCTGTATCAGGCTATAGACCGATTCAGACCATAATAAACACGTATGTTGATGGTTATGAGAGAATCCGTCGTAAAAAATTTCAGGCAAATCGGATAATAATTGCGACCTCTAGAGGCTTAAAAAGTCTTGATCCCAGATCGGTTTATATGGCAGCTATATCAGGTTATGAACCCATTTGAACCTTAGTTGGCACAGTTGTTGAAAGTCATAATAAAATATGTCATACAAAATTTCCTTCCAATCGGATAAGAATTGCGCCCTCTAGAGGCTCAAGAAGTCAAGACCCAAGATCGGTTTATATGGCAGCTATATCAGGTTATGGACCGATTTAAGCCATACTTGGCGTAGTTGTTGGAAGTGCTTCCAGAACGCTACATGCAAAATTTCAATAAAATCTGAGAAGAATTGCGATCTCTAGAGGCTCAAGAAGTCAAGACCCAGGATCGGTTTATATGGCAGCTATATCAAAACATAGACCGATTTAAACCATACTAAACGTAGTTGTTGGAAGTGGTACCAGAACACTACGTGCAAAATTTCAGTTAATTCGGATAAGAATTGAGCCCTCTATGGGCTCAAGAATTTATTTTATTTATTTATTTATTAAATATCTGAAATCCTAGTACAACAAGACATAATATCTTATAAATTACAGTACTAGGTATAAGATGAAGATTTTTAAATAAAGTAGATACAATTTCAAACTATAAATATATAAAAGTAAAAGTATAAAAATTAAGATTAAAAAATTATGTAGATTACGCATTACTGCAAATATGTTGACAAATCCTTTTTGAAGCGAGATGCGTTGCTAACTATTTGTAATGTTGTGGGGAGGTTGTTCCAAAGACGAATGGTATTTATCAAAAACTGGTATTCAGACTTAGTTTTTCTGTAGCGTAACTGGATAATTTTTCTTCCACGATTGGAACGAGCGAATTGCAATTTCGTATAAAGGTATGACGGTTCGCGAGTGTAGATTATTTTGTGTAGGAATGTAATACACCTAAATTGGAGTAAGTTGTCGAAACTCATGTTAAAATTTTTATACGAGTATGACGATATTCTCTCCCGCCGACTTTTTTGAAAGATATATCTAGCTATGCTATTGTATGCTACGGTCAACAATCGTTTATCAGCACTATTACAGTTGGCAAATAATTCGCATCCATACAGGAGCACTGGGACCAAATAGGTCTTTGCAAGCAGCATTCGAATATTCAGTGGGGTTGAGTTTTGTACAGCCCATAGATTTCTTAACATGCCATATGTCTTTGCAATATTTCTTTGGATGTGATTAGTCCAGTTTAAGCGTTCGTTAAAGATTACACCGAGATTTGTTGCATTCAACACAAATTCAATAACCGAGTTATTAATGTGTATTGGGGGTAGACTTTCTTTGTTTACTTTGTTGTTTGATATTAAAATGCATTTTGACTTTGTTGGATTGATTGTAAGATGGTTGCTGCTGGCCCATGTATATATGTTTAGTAAATCATTGTTTATATCATCAATACACTGGGCTATATTGTTTTTTTGTGAGCTGGCATACAATTGAACGTCATCGGCGTAAATGTGAACATCACAGTTACATAAAATTGATGGTAAATCATTCACATACATGCTAAACAACAAAGGGCCCAAGATAGACCCTTGTGGCACTCCTCTATTGACTGTTATTACATTCGATGTTAGATTATTATGGCATACAGATTGTGTTCTATTATATAGATATGTTGATAACAATCGACAAGCAGATTTAGCGAAATTGAATAATTTTCTTAGTTTCTCGAGCAAAATTTTGTGGTTAACTGTATCAAATGCCTTACTGTGATCTAGTAAAACTAGAATGCACGTCATATTCTCATCCATTTTGCATCTAAATTCCTCAACTAAGTCAGTGAGAACTGTAATACAACTTCTTTGTGCCCTGTATCCAGATTGACGTTCAGTTAATAAATTGTGTCTGGCTATGTAATGATTGATCTGTTCGCATAAAAGTTTCTCCAATACTTTTGACAAAAAAGGTAAAATTGCAATTGGTCTAAAATCGCTATTCTTTTTTGGAAGTGGTATTATTTTCGAATACTTCCAGGAAGCAGGGAAATAAGACTTTGTTAAAATTGTATTAAATATATGTGTAAAGAAAGGTAGACATCTGGGTAACAATAATTTAAGAAATTTTGGGTTTAACCCGTCCATTCCTTCAGCGTTGGACTTTATTGAACGAAATGCATGCAAAACTTCTGTCTGATCTGCACAACGAAAAGAGAAGGAGTTTTGTGGAACAAAACAATTTCTCAGTGTCAATTGGTTTGAAAAGTTAGTGACTGGATCAGTGGTGTTTAAATTAGCAAATTGTGAGTTTAATTTATCCAAGTTGATTTCAACCGGAGCTTTATTTTTTTGTCCTATTCCGATGTTGCGTATGATCTTCCATTTAGATCCACTATCGACTGCAGTAGAGAATTTTTGCTGATAATATTGGTTTTTTGCATTTTTTGGTTATTTCTAGTATTAATAAAATATTCTGGTAAAGTACTAATTTTTTTAATTTTATGTAATTTATGCAAAGTTTTAATAATCTTAAGAAATTAATTTTTGTTGACGCCGAATTAAAGTTGTTCAATATTGTTTTCCAAGCGTAAAATATTTGGTTCATCTGCCACACGAAAAAATTGGTCGAGTTGATTTAATGAATCTACGCGAGTACCTTTTTCTTCGTTTTTAATCTTTACATATATTCAAGATTTCAAGAATTCAAGACCCAAGGTCGGTTTATATGGCAGCTATATCAAAACATGGATCGATTTAAACCATACTTAGCGTAGTTGTTGGAAGTGCTATCAAAACACTACGTGCAAAGTTTCAATAAAATCGGATAAGAATTGCGCCCTCTAGAGGCTCAAGAAGTCAAGACCCAAGATCGGTTTATATGGCAGCTATATCAGGTTAAGGACCGATTTGAACCATACTTGGCACAGTTGTCGGATTCCATAACCAAACACGTCACGTAATATTTCATTCCAATAGGATAAGAATTGCGCCCTCTAGAGGCTCAAGAAGTCAAGACCCAAGGTCGGTTTATATGGCAGCTATATCAAAACATGAATCGCTTTTAACCATACTTAGCGTAGTTGTTGGAAGTGCTACCAAAACACTACGTGAAAAATTTCAATGAAATCGGATAAGAATTGCGCCCTCTAGAGGCTCAAGAAGTCAAGATCCCAGATCGGTTTATATGGCAGGTATATCAGGATAAGGACCGATTTGAACCATACTTGGCACAGTTGTCGGATTTCATAACCAAACACGCCACGTAAAATTTCATTCCAATAGGATAAGAATTGCGCCCTCTAGAGGCTCAAGAAGTCAAGACCCAAGATCGGCTTATATGGCAGCTATATCAAAACATGGAGCGATATGGCCCAATTACAAACCCAACCGACCTTCATCTATTACCACCGACCACGCTAACTTCTTCGATAGTTAGCGTGCTTTTGACAGACAGACAGACGGACGAAAGGACGGACAGACGGACGGTCATGGCTAGATCGACATAAAATGTCACGACGATCACGAATATATTTACTTTATGGGGTCTCAGACTAATATTTCGAGTAGTTACAAACAGGATGACGAAAATAGTATACCCCCATCCTATGGTGGAGGGTATAAAAAGTGATTCGACAATTGGTTCAAAAACATCCAAAAGCGTACAGATCTTAATGGGTAATATTTTTAAAAACAATAAAACAATTATCGAGGATTAATATTTGTTTTTGTGTTCTCTAATCCCGAGATATGAAAGGCAACCCTCGTAGTCGTTCTAACCATGTCCGTCCATCGAAATCACGATAGCGGTCGTGGTAGCTTCTTGAAATTTTGCGCAGATACTTAATATTAATGTAGGTCATTGGTGATTGCAAATGGGACATATCGGTTCCGATTTAAACTAATAAACTAATCTCCTGATTTGACTTCTTGAGCCCTTCCACGCTGCAATTTTTCTCCAATTTGGCTGAAATTTTGCACGTAGTGTACTAATATGTATTCCAACATCTTTGCCATGTACGGTCTAAATCGGTCTATTACCAGATATAGCACCCATATAATCCGTTCTCCCGATTTGACTTCTTCAGGCCTTACAAGCCGCAATTTTTGTCGAACTTGGCCTCTTGAATCATTATAAGGAGCAATTTTTGTCTGATTTGGCAGAAATTTTGCATGTGATGTTCCGTTATGACTTCCAACAACTGCGCCGAGTACGGTCCAAATCGGTCTATGACCTGATATATTGGGTTGCCCAAAAAGTAATTGCGGATTTTTCATATAGTCGGCGTTGACAAATTTTTTCAACGGCTTGTGACTCTGTAATTGCATTCTTTCTTCTGTCAGTTATCAGCTGTTACTTTTAGCTTGCTTTAGAAAAAAAGTGCGCGAAATTTTATTTACATTTGTTTGTATGGCGTCAATTTTAATATGGGTACCACATGCATTGAAAGAAATTCATTCAACAAACCGAATCAACGCTTGTGATATGCTCCTTAAACGCAATGAATTCGATCCGTTTTTACAACGAATCATAACTGGACGTGAAAATGGATGGTTTACAACAACGTTAGTCGAAAACTATCATGGTCCAAGCATGGTGAACCGGCTCAAACCACTTCAAAGGCTGATATCCACCAAAAGAAGGTTATGCTGTCTGTTTGGTGGGATTGGAAGGGTGTGGTATATTTTGAGCTGCTTCCAAGGAACCAAACGATTAATTCGGATGTTTACTGTCAACAATTGGACAAATTGAATACAGCCATCAAGGAGAAGCGACCATAATTGGTCAATCGTAAAGGTGTCATATTCCACCAGGAGAACGCTAGACCGCACACATCTTTAGTCACTCGCCAAAAACTGAGTGAGCTTGGCTGGGAACTTTTGATGCATCCACCATATAGCCCTGACCTTGCACCATCAGACTACCATTTATTTCGATCTTTGCAGAACTCCTTAAATGGTAAAACTTTCGGCAATGATGAGGCCATCAAATCGCACTTGGTTCAGTTTTTTCCAGATAAAGGCCAGAAGTTCTATGAGCGTGGAATACTAAATTTGCCAGGAAGATGGCAAAAGGTTATCGAACAAAATGGCAATTATATATTTGATTAAAGTTCATTCTAAGTTTTATTAAAAATGCATTTACTTTCTTTAAAAAAAATCCGCAATTACTTTTTGGGCAACCTAGATTTGGCTGAAATCTTACACAATGACTTCTACTATGGTCTCAAATATTCAGTTCAATTATGGTCTGAAATGAACCATAATTTGATATTGTTCCAATTTTCTTTTATCCTTTGCTTGCCTTAAAAGAGATACCGTGGCAAGAGCTCGACAAATGCGATCCATGGTGGAGGGTATATAAGATTCGGCCCGGCCGAACTTCGCACGCTTTTACTTGTTTAACTTACAGTAAGTGTAGTACGGCTCAAATCGCTCTATAACCTGATGTAGCTTTCAGATAAACCGATCTCCCGATTTGAGTTCTTGAGCTCGTCCCCGTATCAAATTTCAGCGAAATCTAAGGACATATGCGTCTTTTATGGGGCCGAGATCTTAAGTCGAGAGATCGGTTTATATGACAACTATATCCAAATCTAGACCTACCTGGGCCATCTTCAAGAAAGATACTGAGGGGCCTAACACATTTCACTGCCAAAAATATTTAAAACCATTCCTCTGCCATTACCCTTTGCCCGTTACTGCTTTATTATAATGTTCCACCATCAGCATACATAATCAAACATTACCATTCGGCTATGTCGTGCATTCATTGGCACAATTGGCAGCGAATTCGCAAGAATTACTCTTCCACTGTGAGGCAACTCTTGGCGGGAAGAATAATGCAATAACAATGGTCATTAATGTATACACAACGAACATGCCATCGAATGAAAGCTGCACTTTTAAAACTCAAAACCCAAAAATGGAATTTACATTGTAATTAAGAGTCGATTTCGTAGCGCCCAAGGATACAAACGTGTGAAGTCTCTCGAAAGTGTGGCTAGATAGTCATTTAAAGATTCCGTGGTTTGAATTCATTCTCGGCAACTAAGTGCATGCTTTCAAAATTTGTCAAAGAAGTTAATGAAATCTTTCGAATTTTAATATGAACAAGTAAAGGCGTGCCAAGTTCGGCCGGGCCGAATCTTGGCAACCCATCACCATGAATTCTGCTAAAAATTTATACAAAATAAATTTTGTTGAAAGGCATACCAACGAAATCGGCCAAAAAATGCTGCTTTTACGGATTTAAGACCCTAAATCGGCAGATTGGTCTATATGGCAAATGACCCATTCAAGAACTAAGCCTGTGTATAGAAGAAATACGAGTCTGTGCAAAACTTCAACTCAATATTTCAATTTTTTAAGACTGTAGCGTGATTACAACTGACCGTCGGACGGACAGACACACGGGCATCGTTAAATCGTCTTAGAATGTTACGACGATCAGAAATATTTATTCTTTGTAGGGTCGGAAATGGATATTTCGATGTATTGCAAACGGAATAACTAAGTGAATACACCCCCTTACCTACGGTGGTGGGTATAAGAAATAAAAATTTTAATTAAAATTCGTATATCCCCGAAACCAACAGAGATATTGTATATCAGAATCGGACTTTTTTATAGGGATTTTTGAGAACTATTCAGCAAAATTTGGAAATCGGATAACAAACGATGATTTGGCAGTCTGAACAATTTTGCCGTAGTGACCAAATTAGGGGCTTCCCAAGAGGCGCTTGGACAACCTCGGTCCTTGGTAACATGATGTCGATAAAATCTCAGCTTAAACCATTTAAAATTTGGAAGAGTTACGCCTATACGTTCTCAACTAGGTTATTATTTCCTCCACCATAGGATGGGGGTATACTAATGTCGTCATTCTGTTTGTAACTACTCGAAATATTCGTCTGAGACCCCATAAAGTATATATATTCTTGATCGTCGTGACATTTTATGTCGATATAGCCATGTCCGTCCGTCTGTTTGTCCGTTCGTCCGTCAGTCTGTCCGTCTGTCCGTCCGTCTGTCCGTCCGTCTGTCCGTCCGTCTGTCCGTCCGTCTGTCCGTCTGTCCGTCAGTCTGTCCGTCTGTCCGTCCGTCAGTCTGTCCGTCTGTCCGTCCGTCCGACCGTCTGTCCGTCCGTCTGTCCGTCCGTCTGTCCGTCCGTCTGTCCGTCCGTCTGTCCGTCCGTCTGTCCGTCCGTCTGTCCGTCCGTCTGTCCGTCCGTCTGTCCGTCCGTCTGTCCGTCCGTCTGTCCGTCCGTCTGTCCGTCCGTCTGTCCGTCCGTCTGTCCGTCCGTCAGTCCGTCCGTCTGTGCGTCCGTCTGTGCGTCCGTCTGTCCGTCCGTCTGTCCGTCCTTCTGTCCGTCCGTCCGTCCGTCTGTCCGTCCGTCTGTCCGTCCGTCTGTCCGTCCGTCCGTCCGTCTGTCCGTCCGCCCGTCTGTCCGTCCGTCCATCCGTCCGTCTGTCTGTCGAAAGCATGCTAACTTCCGAAGGAGTAAAGCTAGCCGCTTGAAATTTCGCACAAATACTTCTTATTAGTGTAGGTCGGTTGGTATTGTAAATGGGCCATATCGGTCCATGTTTTGATATAGCTGCCATATAAACCAATCTTGGGTCTTCTTGAGCCTCTAGAGTGCGCAATTCTTATCCGATTGGAATGAAATTTCGCATGACGTGTTTTGTCATGATATCCAATAACTGTGCGGAGTATGATTCAAATCGGTCTATAACCTGATATAGCTGTCATATAAACAGATCTGGCGACTTGACTTCTTGAACCTCTAGAGGGCGCAATTCATATCCGATTGGAATGAAATTTTGCACGACGTCTTTTGTTATGATTTCTTACAACTGTGCCAAGTATGGTTTAAATCGGTCCATAACCTGATAGAGCTGCCATATAAACCGATCTTGGGTCTTGACTTCTTGAGCCTCTAGAGGGCGCAATTAGTATCCGATTTGCCTGAAATTTTGTACTACGGATCCTCTCATGACCACCAATATACGTGTTTATTATGGTCTGAGTCGGTCTATAGCCCGATACAGCTTCCATATAAATCGATCTCTCAATTTTACTTCTTGTTTTTTTTTTTACCTTTGTTTGTCTAAAAAGAGATACCGGAAAAAGAACTCGACAAATGCGATCCATGGTGGAGGGTATATAAGATTCGGCCCGGCCGAACTTAGCACTCTTATATTTGTTATATATAAGATGAGACCCATATTTTATTTATCTTTGACCAGAGAGAAGGTCATTTAAATTGGCATACTTGGAGCACTACAACTTTGATAGAAGTTGCATTATTTTTATATCAATGAGTGTTGTCAGATTCAAGTTTAGGCTCAAAGGTAGGGCACCACCTCTTTATAGCCTAGTCTCAACGATGTGCGATTCCTTGGAAAGTTTTCCATTTGATTCTGTGGTTCTCGCTGGGATTCGAAACCTAGCCTAAATAACTCATACCTACCTACTTACTACCAAACCACAACCAGCTTTAAATATTAAAATTTAAAAAATTCTAGCAAGGAAGAGGAAACATTTTTAATTTGTTAGATTGATTCTTCCTCAAAGTGGCCATGGCATTTTTTAGCTCTGTGTAAACATAATTACTAATTTTGAATTCCATTGCTTTTTATCTAAATAACACCAGCGACTCTTTGAACTTGTTCGCTAATGCATAGATAGTAGCTCGCCTACAACAAAAAAAGCCACTCACACACAGCTCAAAGAGAACTACAGACTGTGGAATTATGTGAACAGCAGCAAGACAACAGCAAAACAAAATATGCCACAAGCTCTTGGCATACTTTCTATCCTTTGAGTTTGCAAATATTTTCTTTTAATTTGCAACAAAAAAAAGCATGTTAAACTAATAAGCATTTAACAAGAACACAAATATTTACGTTGGTGTATACAAAAGTATATAACTGCGTAATATTTTATTCGTTGGTGTTCTTTCACTTTTGTTCGTTCCATTACAACAACTCCTCAACTCTTTGCCTGTTCAACCTAAATTTTTGCAAATGGTTAACTCAGTTTTTGCGTTAGTTTTAGCCTCTCCTTTTTGGAATTTGTCGATGAAAATTTTATGGGGTACACATTTGGCTTCTGTAAAAAGTATAAAGATACGTGAAATGCAAAATGGTCTAACTGACGGAAGTTAAGCGATCATAGTAACTAAACCCAATTCCATCAAACTGATGTAGGAGGACATATTACTCAGCAACAAGCCATATGATGTGAACATCAGGCCCTTTTCCTTGAGCAAAAACTTGAAATGGACAGAAACTACAACAGTTTCTCAATCAAAATCGTGAAAAATTTTGCAATTTCAACAATGCCGTGGATAAAATACTCTATTGAAGTCATTTAGCCATGTCAGTGCGTCTGCCTGTTGTATTGGGTTGGCCAAAAAGTAAGTGCGGATTTTTCATATAGTCGGCGTTGACAAATTTTTTCACAGCTTGTGACTCTGTAATTGCATTCTTTCTTCTGTCAGTTATCAGCTGTTACTTTTTGCTTGCTTTAGAAAAAAAGTGTACAAAAAGTATATTTGATTAAAGTTCATTCTAAGTTTTAATAAAAATGCATTTACTTTCTTTTAAAAAATCTGCATTTACTTTTTGAACAACTCAATAGCTTAGGTTAGATTGAGAAGAGGGTGCGAATATTCATCCGGCCCATGGCACTATGGGCATACACTTAGGTTAGGTTAGGTTGAAAAGAGGGTGCAGATATTAATCCGCCCCATGCCACTATGAACATACACCTAAGCCAGTAAGCGACTTGTTGTGCGCTCTCACATCTTAAGTAACTTCTAACAAGTAAAAGCGTGATAAGTTCGGCCGGGCCGAATCTTATATACCCTCCACAATGGATCGCATTTGTCGAGTTCTTTTCCTGGCATCTCTTCTTAGGCAAAGAGAGGATAAAAGAAAGGATTTGCTCTGCTATTAGGGCGATATCACGATATGGTCCGTCACGAGACCTGTGTAAAATGTCAGGCAATTCGAATAAGAATTTGGGGGCTCAAGAAGTAAAATAGAGAGATCGATTTATACGGGAGCTGTATCGGGCTATAGACCGATTCAGACCATAATAAACACGTATGTTGATGAGAGGATCCGTCGTACAAAATTTCAGGCAAATCGGATAATAATTGCGACCTCTAGAGGCGCAAGAAGATAAGATCCCAGATCGGTTTATATGGCAGCTCTATCAGGTTATGGACCGATTTGAACCATACTTGGCACAAATGTTGGAAGTCATAGCGAAACACGTCATGCAAAATTTCATTCCAATCGAATAAGAATTGCGCACTCTAGAGGCTCAAGAAGTCAAGACCTCAGATCGGTTTATATGACAGCTATATCAGGTTATCAACCGATTTAAACCATACTTGGCACAGATGTTGCATATCATAACAAAACACGTCGTGCAAAATTTCATTCCCATCGGATAAGAATTGCGCACTCTAGAGGCTCAAGTAGTCAAGACCCAAAATCGGTTTATATGACAGCTAAATCCGGCTATGGACCGATTTGAACCATACTTGGCACAGTTTTTGGAAGTCATAGCCAAACACGTCGTGCAAAATTCCATTCCAATCGGATAAGAATTGCGCTCTCTAGAGGCTCAAGAAATCAAAACCCAATATCGGTTTATATGGCAGCTATATCAGGTTATCAACCGATTTGAACCATACTTGGCACAGATGTTGGATATCGTAACAAAACACGTCGTGCAAAATTCCATTCCAATCGGATAAGAATTGCGCCCTCTAGAGGCTCAAGAAATCAAGACCCAATATCGGTTAATATGACAGCTATATCAGGTTATGAACCGATTTGAACCATACTTGGCACAGATGTAGGATATCATAACAAAACACGTCGTGCAAAATTTCAGTTAAATCGGATGAAAATTGCGCCCTCTAGAGTCTAAAGAAGTCAAGACCCAAGATCGGTTTATATGGCAGCTAAATCAGGTTATGAACCGATTTGAACCATACTTGGCACAGTTGTTAGATATCATAAAAAACACGTCGTGCAAAATTTCATTCCAATCGGATAAGAATTTCGCACTCTAGAGGCTCAAGAAGTCAAGTCCCCAGATCCGTTTATATGGCAGCTATATCAAAACATGCACCGATATGGCCCATTTACAATACCAACCGACCTACACTAATAAGGAGTATTTGTGCAAAATTTCAAGCGGCTAGCTTTACTCCTTCGGAAGTCAGCGTGCTTTCGACAGATAGACGGACGGACGGACAGACGGACGGACGGACGCACGGTCGGACATAGCTAGATCGACATAAAATGTGACGACGATCAAGAATATATACTTTATGGGGTCTCAGACGAATATTTCGAGTAGTTACAAACAGAATGACGAAATTAGTATACCCTCCATCCTATGGTGGAGGGTATAAAAAGAAAATTTTAAGTTAGGAATTCCATGCTACTTACAAAATTCTTAATTGTTTTCAATACCACTCCCCTAAGTTGGTTCATGTCTGATATTGTGTCTCCACCTAAGTACCGGAATCTGTTGGACGCGAAAGCCGGGCAATGACAAAGAAAATGCTCCAACGTCTCATCATCTTCCCCGCATGCCCTACAAATGCTATCATTTGCCGCAACGATTTTACATAAGTGAGCTCGTAGTTCTATGTGTCCCGTTATGATACCAATAGCTATACTGACCTCCTTCTTGCTTCCTTTCAGTAATAGCCTCGTCTTTTCACGATCTGGATCCCCCTATAGGATTTTCGCCGTCCTACCGACCGTTTCGCTGTTCCACAATGTTGCACGCGCAATCGTCGAACACTCCCTTAACTCGGACTGCGTTGACTCGAAAGGCTTCGAGTTAACCAAGTTTATTGAAGGCTGTCCTCTGGCCTTCACCGCCATTTCCTCTTACTCCGTTACGGCCCGGCACCCAAATGATGCGGATTTTCCCATCCTCAGAGAAGGCGTTAATCTCCTTCTTACACTGCAAGACTGTTCGTGACCTTACCGTCCTGGTTGTTATTGCCCTTATGGCAACTTTACTGTCCGTAAAGATGTTCACACTCGACGTTCTCGCGTTAGCACCACATCACTTCACGCATTCCATGATAGCCCGGATCTCCGCCTGCAAGACCGTATTATGGGCAATTTTACGGTCGGTAAAGATGTTCAGACTCGACGTCCTCCCCCTAGCAACACACCACTTCACGCATTCCGTGATCGCCCGGATATCCGACTGCAAGACCGTATTATGGCCAGGCAGTCTAATATAGATCTCAGTCCCTGGGTTCTCAATGTAAACCCAAAGGCCCACTTTTTCCTCTAGCTTGGATCCATCCGGCAATATTAGGGTAACTTTACTGTCCGTAAAGATGTTCACACTCGACGTTCTCGCCCTAGCACCACATCACTTCACGCATTCCATGATCGCCCTGATCTCCGCCTGCAGGACCGTATGATGGTCAGGCAGTCTAAAACATATCTCAGTTTCCGGTTTCTCAATGAAAACCCAAAGGCCCACTTTGTCTTCTAGCTTTGATCCATCCGTGTGACACGATCTTCCAGATGGCAATAATAGGGTTCCGTCAATCCAAGACTGTGCCGATGGCAGCAGTGCGTCGCACTCGACTTCAAGGTTCATCTCAGGTATCCGATCGGAAACCTCTCCACTTCCTTCCAGGTTTCCTATCGTCGCCTCGATTATACCGCGATGGTATGAGCTGCTCCCATCCTCAATCCATTCTCCCATCACCTTTAGTCTCATAGCAATAGTGGCTGCCTCACACTTAATCTGTATGTCAATGGGTCGGGTATCTAGAATAGTCTTCAGTGCCCTAGTGGGCGAGGTCCTTATCGCTCTACCTATGCCAAGACCACATGTTCTCTGAACCTGTTGTGTGGTCCTTATGTTGCACTTTTCCTCCAAAGCAGTCCACCAAACTACTGAGGCGTTAGTAAGTATTGGTCTAATAACGCTCCTGTAGAGCTAGTGGACTATCCTCGAAATCAGGCCCCATTTCGAGCTTGCGGCCCGACTACATACATCTGTGGTTATGTCATTAGCAACATGCAAGTTAAGTTTTCAGGACCAGGCCCGAAGGACATCGAATGATGGATGGTTACAAAGAGGGGGGCTGTGAGCATTTCAAAACTATGTGGCCTAATCTAGATTTGATGAGGTCTACCGTTTTGCTTTCACTGTCATTGTGTCCGCTGTGACAGGTCACTCTCTAATTGGAAAATATGCTGGCAGACTTAAGGTTGCCAACAATGACTTTTGCAGAAGCTGTGAGGACATCGAAGAAGAAGTGACTATAGAACACCTTCTGTGTATGTGTGTCCCGCACTGGCGGTCAGAAGAAGTTCCACTTAAGGTTCTCATTTCTTTGAGAACTTGTCCCATATAGCGGATGTGAACATTCAGAAGTTGTTGGTTGATCTGGATAGTTCACCGGTAGGAACTAGGAGGCATCTTCCTTCTTCTGTTCCTGTGATATCACAATGGACGAAAACGTCTAATTGAGTCTGATGACAGACTGCCACTTAAACTTAACCTAACCTAACGTAAGACTGTAAGGAGCAGGTTAGTTTCATTGGACAAAAACTTGAGTTGAGCCGAACTTTTTGATAAGGGAGTAGTCTACGTCGGCTTTCGCAACGAAAATCGTTACACAATGGGATGGATAAATTACTTTTCTGAAGTAATTTAGCTATGTCCGTCCGTCCGTCTGTCTGTCGCAGGTTACGTTAAACTGAAAAGATGGTGTGGATATTAATCCGCCCCATGGCAGTATGGGCACACCCTTTCGGCAGTTATTGGCTTTTTGTGAGCTCTAAACACTATAAAGTAATACCGACAAAAAAATTTCAGGAATTCCATGCTATAATTTCAACCACAATCTATTTCAAAATCGACAAAATTCAATCTTCTTCTGTTAGTTTTGTAAAAATACTATTTGTGGCTCTTTTCATTTCACTTGATCATATATTTTGCACTGCATTTCCTTTCACTTGGTAATGTCTAAAGAAAAAACGCATTATCATGTTAAGCTGTGAAATTTTCATACTCACAAACCGCATTGTTGGGCATGTAGAGTGAAAACATTTTGTTTGGGCTGAAGGGGCCAAAGATTAACAAGAATGTTAACAATGTAAAAACATCCGGCATACATAAAATGAAAACTTAAATAAAACTGCAACATGTTAAAGGATTTATGCAAATATTTTAAAAGACTTATTGTGCGTTCTGGGAGAATATGGCGGCGAAAAAGTAAAAAACAAAATTCATGAGCATTATATTATGCGAGGCGAGGTTTGGAAATTTTGATTTGGACTAAGGGTTTTGGCCATAAAAGGTGCTTTTGATTTGCGATTTCAAAATTTGACACAATTTGTTGCGTTAAGCTCCTTGAAATTCGTTCTTAGACCACACTGGCGCTGCATAACTTACCACAAACCGGCCATGATCTTATGCCGTCTCGAGGGGGTGGAATGGGGGATAGGTAGAGGTTGAACAGTGCCGGAGATATCTCCCCACCTTGGGGAACTCCCTGTTTCACTCTACGGTGCTTCGACTTATTATCTCTAAATTCCAAATTCGCGACCCAGCGTTTCAAGCCTGCCTGGAGGGACGTGTTGGCGATGTTCTCAAATAATTAGGCATGGCTGACCGTGTCGAATGCCTTCGACAGGTCCAGTGCCACGAGCACCGTCCTATCAGATAGCCTGGGCTGATTGAAGCCACGGTAAATGTGTGCGGTGATGACATCCAAAGCTGTTGTTGTGCTATGCAGTCTTCGAAATCCATGTTGATGCTCGGCGAATGGAAATTCTCCTACGAGGCTCGGGAGAAGTAATGCCTCAAGTGTCTTTGCCACTGGTGAGAGAAGGAAGATCGGTTTGTCCTTTACAGGCTTTAGTAGCGTGATCACTCTGCCCATTTTCCAGACATCGGGAACTATAAGAGTGTTCAATGACAGGTTAAAGACAGTAGTAAGCTACTCAACTCCAGGTGAATCCAGATTCTTCAACATCAATGTAGAGATTCCATCGGTGCCTAACGCCTTAGATGATTTGGCGCCACGAATGATATTCGTTACTTCGTCCACGGTAACTTGTGATGGCTGTCCATCGGCTCGGAGATCACGAATACGGCGAATGGCTCTCCTCCTTGCCCTGTCACTCTCGGGATGCTCAATAAATTGACGGTCGAATAACCTGGCGCATCTCTTCGAATCAGTCACGGTTATTTCGCCAAAGTGACTGAGGTCCTGTCATCCCGTCTACCAGGATTCGAGAGTGACTTAACAGTAGACCACAGTTTGCCTACACCGGTGCCTAAGTTACATTGCTCCAAGTGTTCCAGCCACAAATTCCGCTTTTATTCGTTGTCTACCCACTAGCACATCCGAGGGGGGTGGCAGTTCACTGAAGCGGCGATTGGTATACTCTCTGAAGCCAACCCAATCGGCCTTCCTATGATTGATAAACGTCCAGCGCTCAGAGGTTATGAAGTCGGGTGGTCGGTCGATGGTGAGAATTATGGGGAGGTGGTCTGACCCCAAAGAGATGACGGCTTGCTAGGATACGTTATGGGTAACAGTAGAGAGTGACAGAGGAAACCCCGAGAGCAGCATTGAAACGAACGAGACAAAGCAGCGCAAGCTGAACAAATAAAACAAAAACACCACCACCCGAACAAAGCACATGCGCTGGCTGGTTAGATGGTTTTTTGCCTTGCTTATGTATATATTGTTGGTGTTGTTGTTATATGTTGGCTTGCAAAGAGTGCCTTTCAACAACAAACTTGTACTTTGGGTGGTTGAAATTCAAAATAAATTGTTGCAGGGAAATTAACAAATTTCCTAGTTGTTTTTTCGACCAAAGTAATGCAGCAGTAATTTGTTTCAGAAAAACTTTTTAAGCCTATCCTCCTATGCTGCCATCAGAGAGATATGTAAAATGATGGCATTAAAACAACATTTTTGTTACTTACTACTACTACTGCCTTTGTTGCAGGCACTTGCAGTAGGTTGGAAATGTTACCCCTTTTGCTTTGCTACTACGAGTACAATTCAAAAAGACCATGTCAGTATGCGTGTGCATCTCCTCATACACTCACAGGGATATGTCCTCGCATTTACAATTGACAATTGTGTGTCGTGCATGCCTGCATATAGGAAAGTGTGTGCCAAAAAATTTACGTATAAGTAAAATCTTCTAATGTTAAAGGCGTTCGTTGTCCCTCATGTAGTAGTTATACAAGAACAGGAAAGGACAACATGTGTTACATAATACCCGGCTGTGTTATCCTTTTGGTTTTTGTTCCTTTTGCACTGACATTGAGTTATAAGCCCACTTCGCATAAGGACAAACAGTAAAGAATCTGCAGGAGAGTATTCGGTTGAACTATGTTTACAAAATGTAACATCTTTTTAAGCACATCTAAACACATACAAACAAACATATGCATATATCGACACATACAATTGCCCCAGTCGTGTGTGTGTTTGTGTGCTTTCATTGCATGAATGCATATTTTAGTATACCAACAGCAGTTGCATACTGTATGAGTGTGGCTACTACACGGATGGATGCTCTCGCACCTGTTTCTAACATATCCCCCCTTCCCCCACCATATATGGAAAAAACCATATATTATCCATAGACATACTCGTACTTATCCAATAAAAATTGCTGCACTTCTTTTCCTACTATTGGATGAACTAGAATGTAAATATAATGGAACTACTTCAAGGTTCGCAAATAGAGTTATCTTTCTGGCAACCAAAAAGACATACCCAGTTGTTCTATTCCAAATGCTCGTTTGGTAAAATGTGCAACGTGTGGTTTGAGTTTCATTTTTCCTATGAATGTTTCATAAGCGATTTCATTTCGGAATACTTGTGACAAATTAAAACAGTGAATGTGTTTCCGGAGAAGAACATTTGACATTAAGATTCCCAAAAACATACTTCCAATTAAGGTTGGCCAATTATGGAGTATATGTAAATAAGATGAAGAAAAAAACCACAATACCAGCTTATATTAGAATCAAACATTTTAGAAAGCAATAAAATACAGAGAAAAAACGAAGAAAGAGAAAAATTAACCTTCCTAATGTTGATGACCATTGGCAACGAGTTCAGGATCATTACGTAAGAATCTACAGCTGCAATGGCGGAAGTTATTCTCATATAGAGAATGAGTAAAATCGCACTGGCGGCTGTACTACAAAGCTGCAAGGCCATCATTTCCCCCTTGTAGGAAGTAGGATCAGCTAGCCACAATCCACAATAGGTGGGTCTTAAGTGGCAGTCTGCCATCAGACTCACTTAGGAGTTTTTGTCCATTTTGATACCTCAGGAACAGGAGGAAGAAAAGGAAGACCGCTAAATCTTTTCTCCAAGAAATGGGGGGAACTCCTTTTGTCTGCCAGTGCGGGACAGAAGTTCAATAGTCTTTTTATCCTCGACGTCCTCACAGTTTTTGCAGAAGTCGTAACTTGCCAGCTTCAGTCTGTCAGCATGATTTCCGATCAGACTGTGGCTGCCATCAGACCCACTTAGGTGTTTTCGACCATTTTGATACCACAGAAACAGGAGGAAGAAAAGGAAGACCGCTAAATCTTTTCTCAAAAAAATAAGGGGAACTCATTTTCTCTGACAGTGCGGGACAGAAGTTCAATAGTCTTTTTATCCTCGACGTCCTCACAGTTTTTGCAGAAGTCGTAACTTGCCAGCTTCAGTCTGTCAGCATGATTTCCGATCAGACTGTGGCTGCCATCAGACCCACTTAGGTGTTTTCGACCATTTTGATACCACAGAAACAGGAGGAAGAAAAGGAAGACCGCTAAATCTTTTCTCAAAGAAATAATGGGAACTCCTTTTGTCTGCCAGTGCGGGACAGAAGTTCAATAGTCTTTTTACCCTTGACCTCCTCACAGTTTTTGCAGAAGTCGTAACTTGCCAGCTTCAGTCTGTCACCATGATTTCCGTTCAGACTGTGGCCTGTCATGACGGATACCATGACTGAGACGTATTTTCTGGACAGGGACAGCATAGTGGTGCCGACTCTATAATACCCTACACCTACCCTATAAGTACAATGTGGTAGCTATATTTGTGGTGCTAACGCGAGGACGTCGAGTGTGAACATCTTTACCGACAGTAAAATTGCCCTAAGGGCAATAAAAACCAGGACGGTAAGGTCACCAACAGTCTTACAGTGTGAGGAGGAGATTATGGATTTTCTGATGATGGGAAATCCGCATCGTTTGTATGTAGGACCATAACGGAGTAAGGGGAAATGAAGGGGCTGACGATTTGGCGGTGAAGGCCAGAGGACTGCCGTCAACAAACTTGGTTAACCCGAAGCCTTTTGGGTCGTCGTAGTCCGAGTTAAGGGAGTGGGCGACGAATGCGCATGCAACATTATGGAACAGCGAAACGGTTGGTAAGACGGTGAAAATCCTATGGGGGATGCAGATCGTGAAAAGAGGAGGCTTTTGCTGAAGGGAAGTATGAAGTAGGTCAGTATAGCTCTTGGTATCATAACGGAACACATAGGACTACGAGCTCACTTATGTAAAATCGGTGCGGCAAGTGATAGCATGTGTAGGGCATGCGGGGAATATGATGAGACGTTATAGCATTTCCTCCTATCAGATACAGGCACTTAGGTGGAGACACAATACCAGACATGAACCAACTTAGGGGGAGATATTAAAAACAATTAAGGATTTTGTCAGTAGCACGGAATTCCTAGCTTAAAATTTTATTTTTAGACGTTTCTTTATAGTTTTTAGAGCTTACAACAAGCCGATTACTGGCTTAGGTGTATGTCCATAGTGGCATGTGACGGATTAATATATGAACCCTCTTTTCAACCTAACCTAACCTATACGTTCCATATCAAGTTTCCCTATTAGTTTTGAGTCCTGAATTACACTCAAAAAATCTTGAAAATTTGGTTACAAAACCAAGCCCTTTTAGCCCATTGAAGTTATTAAAGTTACCCTGTTTTGCCACTTGTTTTAAATGTAGCCTAACTTCTCTTATAATGAAACCAATAATTGCTATCATCATAATAATGCCAGGACATGAAATGATGGTCCAGAACACGATCATGGAAATTAACCCCTCCTTTCGGGCACACAAAAATGCTTGTCATTGACTATTACAATAATTATGAGGATGGTAAGCGGCGATAATAATTGCAATCATCTTCAACAAAATGATGATAAAAATCTGTTTGTCATTGAATTGTGCCTGCAGCAGAATAAACGACTGCGAAGAGAGAAAAAAAAACGACAAAACAGCAAAACTCATAACGAATGATGGCGATGACGATGATAACAAATGCCAACCTCCAGCAAGGATAACATCAAAAATAAATGCACAACCATCCATTCATAAGAAAACGCCCACACATAGTCGCACACACTTTTACGCTCACTTGGTGATTTCTATGTCAGAACAATTTTGTGTTTTTTTTCTGCATGAGTCCTTATTCGCATGGATGTCAGAACAAGAACAACAATCAGACAATACGCGAGATTATGAATTCAAAACAGATGGGATTCCGCCAAATAACACAGCAACCAACCAACCAACACCATCATCAATGGATATCAGAAAAGCCCCAGCGAACAAAATAATGAGCTCAGAGCATGTAAAAGCTAAGCGGGGAGAGATTTTGCTGCTCATTCGATTGTTTGTCTGCTCGTTCATTCGTTCGCCCTTCTATTGTTCTAGCAGGCAGGTTAAGTACAGGGTTGCCAAGTAAGATCGAATTATTTAACCAAATACTACTCGATAAAGATGAAACCGATACGGCTGGTATGGGTTGCCCAAAAAGTAATTGCGGATTTTTCATATAGTCGTCGTTGACAAATTTTTTCACAGCTTGTGACTCTGTAATTGCATTCTTTCTTCTGTCAGTTATCAGCTGTTACTTTTAGCTTGCTTTAGAAAAAAAGTGTATAAAAGTATATTTGATTAAAGTTCATTCTAAGTTTTACAAAAAATTCATTTACTTTCTTTTAAAAAATCCGCAATTACTTTTTGGGCATCCCAATAGTTCCCATGTTGCCGATCGTCGAAGTCAGCGGACTTGTAAATAGCGTTGTATTCATACAAAGTGTGATGCATAGAGTTCAAAGCATCTACAGTACCCCAAACGACAACATCACAATCCCACGGCAGCTGGTTGTTCATACCGGATTGACTCGATGGATTCCTTCATCGCCATGGGCTGCCGCCTCAGTATACAACACACTGCTACAACAACAATATCTCACTATTTCAGGCGAAATTCGTAGATGACATCGAAGACCTAGTAAGACATAAAGTGGTAATCTTGTGATAGCAGGCAACTTTGACTATCACTCGGGGAATTT
Organism: Stomoxys calcitrans; assembly: GCF_963082655.1. Taxonomy (NCBI): domain Eukaryota; kingdom Metazoa; phylum Arthropoda; class Insecta; order Diptera; family Muscidae; genus Stomoxys; species Stomoxys calcitrans. Next base: position 107,330,140 of record NC_081553.1, read on the forward strand.
GAACCAAGAAGACAACAAGGCCTCATTGGAAATATTGGTGTATACAGACATTCCTCCGCCATGGGTATGAGGCACACATCAGAGAACAACAGCTAGCCACATTAAAAATGAGTGCACACGATACACCTGAAGCGAATGGCACGCTCACACCTTATACCAGCAATCGTTGTTGACGCTTACGCCGCTCAACGACCAAAACATGAAATGCTCCTTCAAATTTCGTGTTTGGGCGACGAAAACAGGACCACGACTGAATGCCCGCACTCTCTATAGAGAAGATGCAGTATAGGCGCTGGCGCATGTATTGAAGAAGTACAGGACAGTTATTGCCACCTTGCAGGAAATTTAATGGACTGGGAATGGCGTCACAACTACCCCAAATGGTGACAAACTATACTTTAGCTGCCTTAACACGAGGCATGAATTTGGCTGTCGATTTGTGGGTGGTCGGAGACTGAAACACCTTGTCTCAAGCTTTACTCCGGTGGATGAGAGGTCGGCCACAATCCGCATAAAAGCCAAATGCTTCAACATCACCCTCATTTGTGCCCATGTCCCAACGGAAGGAAAGGACAAGCATCCCTAGGATGTAATCTACGAGCGCCTAGAGAGAGAATATGACCGCTGCCATAACCACCCAGTGTCCGACGTTGGCGGCGAAGAGGATCCTCCCCATTGCATAGGAGATACTCTCGAGCATACTGGTTGAAAAATTAAAACCTAAAGTCAATGAGCTAAGTGGGCCATATCAAGAAGACAACATCGACATTATAGGTCGGTCACCGGAAGTTGAAACTGCAGTCTTTGAAAGAATCGACAGAAAGTCAGTGAAAATGGGTGTCTGGCAGTAAATGGAGATAAGGCGAAATGGATGGTTTCAACTCCCAAAGCGCCTTGTACAACCGAGAATATATGGTTGCCCAAAAAGTAATTGCGGATTTTTTAAAAGGAAGTAAATGCATTTTTAATAAAACTTAGAATGAACATTAATCAAATATACGTTTTTTACACTTTTTTCTAAAGCAAGCTAAAAGTCACAGCTGATAACTGACAGAAGAAAGAATGCAATTACAGAGTTTGTCAACGTCGACTATATGAAAAATCCGCAATTACTTTTTGGGCAACCCAATAAATAAAATAGAGAATGTTGGGAACCACAATTTTGAGATAGTCAGCAACTTTATCTACCTCGGCACCGCCGTAACTGAAACGAATGACACCACCTCTCGACAGACGAAGATTGTCCTAAGGTTCTGCGGCATGGGTACTTGTGAAAGCAGATGAGGCAGTGCTCGGAGTATTTGAAAGAAAGATTCTTCGTAAAATATATGGACGAGTTTGCGTTAATGGAGAATATAGGCGACGTATGAAACACCAACTGTATGACGACGATAGCTTAGTTACACGTATCAAAATATAATGGCTGCGATGGCTAGGTCATGTTGTCAGAACTGATGAAGAAGCTCCATCAAAGAACCCTCTCCCTTACCCTAATTTTCAGAAACGCCAGATCTCGGAGATTGGTAGTGAGATTTAAGCAAAATTTAGTGTGCTCTCATAAAGCACCCTAAAAGTAAAAATTTGCTATCCAAATTTCGGACGGGGTACCTAGGGGGGTCGCCCCACCCTAAAATTTACCAAACAAATATTTAGACCAATCACGACAATATGGGACTCAAATGAAAGGTATTTAGGGTAAGAAAACGTATCTGATATCTAATTGAGGGACCAAGTGTTAGGGGAACCACCATATGTGCCATCACAGTAACCGCAAGAGATCTGCAAATTGCAAGTTATGTCCATGAACATTCCATTAAGGAACAGGGGTAAACTTCTCACATATTAATGAGTGCAGTCCAATTCAAGTTTAAGCTCAATGATAAGAGGGATTTTTTTTATAGCCGAGTCCGACCGGTGTGCCGCAATGCGTTGGATTAGGAGTGAAGATCTACTGCCGAGAGAGTCCTATCGCCCACAAAACTCAGGATTTATGTGAACAGTATGGGGGAGCTCAAGGACTTGGGTTTAAGGACGGTTAGGTTGATGTGTATGGTGGATTGTTTCCCTATACAAGCTCCGGGTCCATGATATGACGCTGATATGGGTTCCCGGACAAGAAAGGATTCAAGGGAATGAAGGGGCGGACGAATGCGCCATGAAGATGAACCGGTCAGTGGTCTTGCCTACGTGACATTTGTCTAGCTATTGAACATAGTAGATGAGATGGCCAGAGCAGGGTCGGTGGCGAGATGGGATTCAGAGGGTGGTTGCCGGACCTCTAAAGCCCTCGAGCCTCTCATCGATCGGATGAGGGCAATGAACGATAATAAAAGGTAGTTGATCACATTGACAGGGGTCATAACCGGACACTGTGGCATAGGCCACAAGGTGGCGAGCACGGGAATACGGCAAAATGACTTCTACAGGATTTGCCTTGATGAGGATGAGGAGGAGGCTATCGAGTACTTGCTCTTTTCATGTCTGGGTCTGCAGAGAAGCAGGCTCTCCTCTCTGGGGAGGCGATTCTTTTGCGATCTGGTTGATCTTGGTTGGCGAACGTACCTCTGGGAGGTCTCCTTAGATTTGTGGTGATTTCTTGAGTGAAGGATAGGCGTTTCACCCCTCGCTCTGGTTTTCCATTTTTCCTATTTCTTTGGAAACGGTCCGAGGTCTTACATCTTTGTTATCTTCTCTTTCTTTCTTGGGTTCCACAATGGGCAAAGCTGATGTCCGAGAGGACTCACCTTTGGTGGCCAACCCATTTAACTCAATCATTTTACCTCACCTATGGTGTTGGGTCTAAGAACATATACTAATGGTTTTTATTAAATAAATGTATTTTCGCAGACGAATCCTGAGCCGGAGTAATAAAATGTTTGCCTTCCCAGTCGGAGATAGAGTGGGGTAAAAATGGTTTGACGCTGCAGCGCTGATTCCCAAGACCTGCACGGTTAAGTGCAGCATACATGGCACTTAAAAGACCCCTCAATGTCGAATATCTCGCCCAGTGTGAAGTCCTTATACTCGACATAATGTACCACACCATGATCATTGGCTTTTCTAGGGGGTCCTCCAGAGAATCTACAACCCCCCTCCCCAGAATTTTCGTCAATACATATCGTCGCTTTGTTCTTATAAATTGTAAAGGAAAAACGAGTCGTTTTCAGAGCTTATAAAGGGAAAAAAGGAGTCGATGGCTCCAAACAGCTTTGGTCTGAACGTAGTGTAGGTTAGGTTAGGTTGAAAAGAGGGTGCAGATATTAATCCGCCCCATGCCACTATGGACATACACCTAAGCCAGTAACCGCCTTGTTGTGTGCTCTAAAAACTAGAAAGTAAACTCTAAAAAGAAAGTTTTAAGTTGGGAATTCCGTGCTACTTACAAAATCCTAAATTGTTTTCAATACTACTCCCCTAAGTTGGTTCATGTCTGGTATTGTGTCTCCACCTAAGTGACGGTATCTGTTAGACGCAAAAGCCGGGCAATGACAAAGGAAAACCTCCAACGTCTCATTATCTTCCCCCCATGCCCTACACATACTATCACTTCCAGCACCGATTTGACACAAGTTTTCCTATGTGTCCCGTTATGATAACAATAGCTACACTGACCTCCTTTTTACTTCCTTTCAATAACAGTCTCGTCTTCTCACGATCTGGATCCCACCATAGGATTTTCGCCGTCCTACCGACCGTTTCGCTGTTCCACAATGTTGCATCGACCCGAAAGGCTTCGGATTAACCAAGTTCATTGACGGCAGTCCTCGAGCTTTCACTGCCAAATAGTTTGCCCTTTCATTTCCCCTTACTCCCTTATGGCCTGGCACCCAAACGATGCAGATTTTGCCATCCTCAGAGAAGGCGTTAATCTCCTTCTTACACCGCAAGACTGTTCGTGACTTTACCGTCCTTGTTGTTATTGCCCTCATGGCCATTTTACTGTCGCTAAAGAAGTTCACACTCGATGTACTCACGTTAGCACCACACCACTTCACACATTCCGTGATCGCCCGGATGTCCGCCTGCAAGACCGTACTACGGTCAAGCAGTCTAAAACACATCTCAGTCCCTGGGTTCTCAATGTATACCCAAACCCATTCTGTCCTCTAGCTTTGATCCATCCGTGTAACATGATCTTCCAGATGGCAATACTAGGGTTCCGTCAATCCAAGACTGTGCCGAAGGCATCAAGGTTCATTTCAGGTATCCGATCGAAAACCTCTTCCCTTCCTTCCAGGTTTCCTATCGCCGCCTCGATTATACCGCGATGGTATGAGCTGCTCCCATCTTCATTCCATTCTCCCATCGCCTTAAGTCTCATAGCCGCAGTGGCTGCCTCACACTTAATCTGTGTGTCAATGGGTCGGATATCTAGAATAGTCTCCAGTGCCCTAGTGGGCGTGGTCCTCATCGCTTCGCCTATGCCAAGACAACATGTTCTCTCAAACTGTTGTATGGTTCTTATGTTGCCCTTTTTTCCTAATAGCAGTCCACCAAACTACTGAGGCGTAAGTAAGTATTGATATAATCACGCTCCTGTAGAGCCAGTGGACTATCCTAGGTTTCAGGCCCCATTTTGAGCCTACCGCCCGTCTACATAGTGCCCAACATCTGTGAGCCTTCTTGGTACGCTCCTGAATGTGACACTTCCAATTCAGTTTCCTTTCCATGATCACACCTAAGTATTTGACCTTGCGAGATATCGAAATCGTCTTATTGAGGAAACTTGGTGTGTTAACTTGGCCCACCTCCTTCTCCCTCTTGAACAGGCATATTTCAGTCTTCTCTGGGTTAACATTGAGACCTCTGAGTCTAGCCCAGTCATATGTCATATGCTAGACCCTTTCGACCCTTCTGCATAGCTCGTTCGGATCCTTACGCCTTAGAAGTATTATAACATCACAGACGGGTTCACATCCCTCCACAGTCAGCATCCGTAATAGGTCATTTATGGTGGTCACCCATAGCAGTGGCGATAAAATGTCCCTCAGTGGCTTGCCTTGTGTGGTGTGTTAAATTAGTCCACCATCGTCCTCCACGTGAACAGGCATATTTCAGACTTCTCTGGGTTAACATTGAGACCTCTGAGTCTAGCCCAGTCTTGTGCCATACGTAACACCCTTTCGGCCCTTCTGCGTAGCTCATTCGGATGCTTACCCCTTAGAAGTATTATAAGATCGCAGACAGGTTCAAATACCTCCTCAGTCAGCATCCGTAATAGGTCATTTATGGTGGTCACCCTTAGCAGTGGCGATAAAATGTCCCTCTGTGACGTGCCCTTTACCACTTTCTCCCTTATATTTATGTCATGGGACACACAATTTATCCACATGTTCCGTAGCATAAGGTTCATCCAGTCTCTAAGGACCTCTTTTTTCTAATATACGAAAAGCCAATTAAGAGTAGAATAAAAAACAGACAAAAAATTTGCGGCTACCTCTTAGCCCCCGAAACAGAAATGGTAGGTATTTAGAAGTACATATGATAACGAGTCTATCTTTTTCGTCCTTGGAAGCGGATGGTTTCCCCTATCAGTTTCTCCCATTTCTTGCAAGATGTGGCGATATAATGTCTTTGTGAAGAATATCCCCAAAAACTTACCACAGATTATAGAAGCCATATTCTGCAGAGATGCTTGTTTTTCTAGGAAATATTTTGAAGTTCTGTGACAAAGTCTGAGTAGAGTATATGCCGCATGAAAAACCTTACTCGAATGTTTTTTTTTTTTTTTTAATATGGCACCACTGGTTACACATCTAACACAAGTCTTATGTATCCTCAGAGTGTTGGTCTCATATGCATACATGGGAGTAATGAGAGTTGAATATCCATGGAATGTGCTCTAATGAAGGTGTTGTTGTTTTTACATGCATCGCGCCATTTGTAGTTTGTATTTGTGAGCATATGTGAATGATTTTGTTATGACGTGAAATTACCTCCCTCCTCTCCACATCTCTCACAATCAGCAGAGCAACAAGGTAAGGTAAATGTTGGGGAGGGATGTGAAACATTTGCGATGGCATTTCATGTTTGCTTATTTAGATGGCTGCCAACAAAAGGCAAATAAAGGACAGCCAAACAAACAATAAAAGCCGAAGTTTTTGTGATTACTAAACCCAGGGTAAATACAAGAGCCAAACATACAGCAAATTTTGTTGATTCCATAAATGTATTCATTTTTAATGATGCACAGTGAGTGATGGAAATGAATTGGAATAATGAAATTTTGGGGAAAATTTCTTACGTGCATTAAGGCGAAAACAGGAAATTGAAACAAAGTTTTGGCTGCTAAGCGAGATGACCGTGTTATGATGTAGGCTGTAAGCTATTAAATTCCTAAAGAAATCAATGCCATAGAAACGTGGCCAAGTTTCACCACATTAGATGGGAGCATTTCCAGACTTTGACCTTTCCTTACTTGTTATACCCTCCACCATAGGGTGGGGGTATACTAATTTCGTCATTTTGTTTGTAACACCTCGAAATATGCGTCTGAGACCCCATAAAGTATATATATTCTTGATCGTCATGTCATTTTAAGTCGATCTGGCCATGTCCGTCCGTCCGTCTGTCCGTCCGTCTGTCTGTACGTCCGTCCGTCTGTCTGTCGAAAGCAAGCTAACTTTCGACTGACAGACAACGCCTTACTCCTTGTAAAGCTAGCCGCTTGAAATTTTGCAAAAATACTTCTTATTAGTTAGGCCCATTTACAATCCCAACCGACCGTTGGGATTATAAATGGGCCATATCGGTCCATATTTTGATATAACTGTCATATAAACCGATCTTGGATCTTGACTTCTTAAGCCTCTAGAGGGCGCAATTCTCGTCCGATTTGACTGAAAATTTGCACGAGCTATTTTGTTATGACTTCCAATAACTGTGCTTAGTATGGCGCAAATCGGTGCTTAACTTGATATAGCTGGCATATAAACCGATCTTGGGTCTTGACTTCTTGAGCTTCTAGAGGGCGCAACTCTCATCCGATTTTACTGAAATTTTGCACCTAGTGTTTTGTTATGAATTCCAATAACTGTCCTATGTATGGTGCAAATCGGTACATAACCTGATATAGCTGCCATATAAACCGATCTGGGATCTTGACTTCTTGAGCCTCTAGAGGGTGCAATTTTTACCCGATTTGGCTGAAATTTTGCATGAGGTGTTTTGTTATGACTTTCAACAACTGTGCTTAGTATGGCGCAAATCGGTGCTTAACTTGATATAGCTGGCATATAAACCGATCTTGGGTCTTGACTTCTTGAGCCTCTAGAGGGCGCAATTCTTATCCGATTTGCATAAAATTTTGCACATGGTGTTTTGGTATCACTTCCAACAACTGCGCTAAGTATGGTACAAATCAGTCTATGGTTTGATATAGCTGACATATAAACCGATCTTGGATCTTGACTTCTTAAGCCTCTAGAGGGCGCAATTCTCGTCCGATTTGACTGAAAATTTGCACGAGGTATTTTGTTATGACTTCCAATAACTGTCCTATGTATGGTGCAAATTGGTACATAACCTGATATGCCTGCCATATAAACCGATCTGGGATCTTGACTTCTTGAGCCGTTTGAGGGCGCAAATCTCATCCGATTTGGAAGAAATTTTGTACAAAGGCTTTTCTCGTGACCTTCAACATACGTGTCTAATATGGTCTGAATCGATCAATAGCTTGATACAGCTCCCATATAAACCTATCTCCAGATTTTGCTTCTTGAGGCCCTACAAGGCGCAATTTTTATCCAAATGAACTGAAATATTATACAATGACTTCTACAATATTCAGCATTCATTTATGGTCCGAATCGGGCTATAACTTGATATAACTCCAATAGCATAACAGTTCTCATTCAATATTCTTTGTTTGCCTAAAAAGAGATACCGCGCATAGAACTCGACAAATGCGATCCATGGTGGAGGGTATATAAGATTCGGCCCAGTCGAACTTAGCACGCTCTTACTTGTTCTTCATTTCGTCCGTCTGGTGCTACTGTGCCGCCCCCAGATTTGGGGTGAGTGGTACAACACTTACAAGAAAGATTATGGTAAACGGAAACGCAATATTGTTGGTGATGCTGATGCTAGAGGTTGGGGGTTTAGGGCAAACGAATATTGGTTAGGTGTTGGCTGACATGTTGGTGGTAGGGATTTTTATGTATGCATGAAATTTGTTTGCGATTTGTTTACGCTGCTTTTGGCTTGACGTTCAGTGTTTGCGGTAGATTTTTAACAAGCTTAAATCCATTGTAATCACGCCAAATGCAAAGAACGCCCGGGCATGATATTAAAGGCAGTTTATGACAAAAGCCTCCATTTTAGTACCATGTCATTTCCTTTACTCGACAAGATGGCCGCCGACTAGGGCAATTAATGCCATTAAAGGAATTGCGGTCGCTTAAAGGCATCACATCAAAGGGCACCAAACCAAAAAGTAAATTATGCAACAAATACCACAAAAATACTTTAAGCCACTAGGGGGGCATACAGGCATGGTTATTCTCATAACAATATTTTTCAAGAATTTTACAATGAAGGCATTAAATGGAAATGCCAAAAATTTATTTAAATACTGATGGAAAACTATATGGAATTTGCAATTAACTTGACCCGTTAAGTACCATCCCATCTGTTCTATGGAAACGATACCTTTGATAGACTCGTTACACACTTATAAAGGTCTCTAAAAGCTATATTACTACAGCTGGTCTAAGGTAGCGGCTGAGAAAGAACAGGCTCAATGTAAGGAGGCAAAATGGTACTCGTTGCTGCAATAGAGAGAGAGCAAGAAATATTGGGTTGCCCAAAAAGTAATTGCGGATTTTTCATATATTCGGCGTTGACAAATTTTTTCACAGCTTGTGACTCTGTAATTGCATTCTTTCTTCTCTCAGTTATCAGCTGTTACTTTTAGCTTGCTTTAGAAAAAAAGTGTAAAAAAAGTATATTTGATTAAAGTTCATTTTAAGTTTTATTAAAAATGCATTTACTTTCTTTTAAAAAATCCGCAAATACTTTTTGGGCAACCCAATAGAAGTAGAAGAAATTGAAAAAGGATATAAACCGAAAGATTGGATCTTCGAACACAAATTTTTGACAGAGAAACTTGGTTCAAAGAAGCAAACGTAGTCCACGCACTCTTAACCCCCCACACATTCGTAGACAAGAATATTGTGAGCCCTAGTATGCTTTATGTTGAGCCGCTGTATGGAGGGGTAGTGCTTTTTATTTCGTTTCGCTATAAAGTTTATGCACCTCGGAATAGGTATCGACTTACGCAAGAAATGTTTACAGCCACTCATCCAGCAATTGATGTTTTGTTTCCAATAAAGTGGTAGATCTGGCGCCCGAGAGAAAAGGCTATGATGCGAATGGTCATTCTACCTCTTACACTCGTCGTACTCGAATATTGAGAACAACATTAATAATAAGTAAAAGCGTGCTAAGTTCGGCCGGGCCGAATCTTATAAACCATCCACCATGGATCGCATTTGTCGAGTTGTTTTCCCGGCATCTCTTCTTAGGTAAAACAAGTAAAAAGGCGTTAAGTTCGGCCGGGCCGAACTTTGGATACCAACTACCTCGGGCATATATACATATATATAAATTCGGTGAAAAATGCATATCTTATGACCCATAGCAACAATATCGAAATATGTTCCAATTTGGACCAAAAACTAATAAATACAAGTCATTGTTCAATTGTGTATAACAAAATGTTGGTCTTTAAGGTAGCTATATCTAAAAATAAATCGATCTGAACCATATACAACATGGTTGTCGAAAATCCTAACATAAGTCACTGTGGAAAATTTCAGTGAAATCGGATTATATATGTGCCTTTTTTTCTTTGGGGCCACGACTTTAAATCTTGATCGATCTAGACCAAATTGCAGAAATATATGGAGGGGCTTAACTTATCTCTCTGTCCCAAATTTTGGCGACATCGGAAAATAAATGCGCTTTTTGTGGGCCTAAAATATTAAATCGAGAGATCGGTCTATATGGAGGCTATATCCAAATCTGGACTGATCTAAGCCTTATTACAGAAGTATGTCAAGTGGCTTAACTTTACTCACTGTCCCAAATTTCGGCAAAATCGGAAAATAAATGCGCCTTTTATGGGCCCAAAACCTTAAATCGGAGTATTGGTCTATATGGCAGTTATATCCAAATCTGATCCGATCAAGGCCAAATTAAAGAAAGATGTCGAAGAGGCTAAGACAACTCACTGTCCCAAATTTCAGCAAAATCGGATAATAAATGTATCTTAAATGGGCCTAAGACCTTTAATCGGTGGATCGCTCTATATGGCAGCTATATCAAAATCTGGACCGATCTGGGCAAAATTGAAGAAGGACGTAGAAGAGCCTAACGTAACTAGTTTTCCCAAATTTCGACAAAATCGAACAAAAAATGCGCCTTTTATGGCCCCAAAACCTGAAACCGAGAGATCGGTCTATATGACAGCTATATTTAAATCTGGACCGATCTGTACCATAATGCAGAAGAATGTCAAGGGGCTTAACCTTATTCATTGACCTAAATGTTGGCGACATCGGACAATAAATGCGCCTTTTATGGGCCCAAAACCTTAAATCGAGAGATCGGTCTATATGGCAGCTATATCCAAATCTGGACCGATCTGGGCCAATTTGAAGAAGGATGTTGAGTGGCCCAAAGCACCCGCAGTCCCAAATGTTGGTAAAATCGGACAATAAATGCGCCTTTTATGGGCCTAAGACCCTAAATCGGCCGATCGGTCTATATGACAGCTATATCCAAATCTGGACCGATCAGGGCCAAATTGACGAAGGATGTCGAAGGGCCTAAGACAACTCACATTCCCAAATTTCAGCAAAATCGGATAATAAATGTGGCTTTTATGGGCCTAAGACCCTAAATCGGCCGTTCGGTCTATATGACAGCTACATCTTAATCTGAACCGATCTGGGTCAAATTCAAGAAGGATGTTGAGTGGCCCAGTACAACACGCTGTCCCAAATGTTGGCAAAATCGGACAATAAATGCGCCTTTTATGGATCTAAGACCCTAAATCGGCCGTTCGGTCTATATAACTGCTATATCCAAATCTGGACCGATCTGGTCCAAATTGACGAAGGATGTCAAAGGGCGTACCACAACTCACTGTCCCAAATTTCAGCAAAATCGGATAATAAATGTGGCTTTTATGGGCCTAAGACCCTAAATCGGCCGTTCGGTCTATATGACAGCTATATTCAAATCTGGACCGATCTGGTCCAAATTGGCGAAGGATGTCGAATGGCCTACCACAACTCACTGTCACAAATTTCAGCAAAATCGGATAATAAATTTGGCTTTTATGAGCCTAGGACCCTAAATCTGGCGATCGTTCTATATGAAAGCTATATCCAAAACTGGACCGATCTGGTCCAAATTGACGAAGGATGTCGAAGGGCCTACCACAACTCACTGTCCCAAATTTCAGCAAAATCGGACAATAAATGCGCCTTTTATGGATCTTAGACCCTAAATCGGGCCATCGGTCTATATGACAGCTATATCCAAATCTGGACCGATCTGGTCCAAATTGACGAAGGATGTCGAAGGGCCTACCACAACTCACTGTCCCAAATTTCAGCAAAATCGGACAATAAATGCGCCTTTTATGGATCTAAGACCCTAAATCGGTCCATCGGTCTATATGACAGCTATATCCAAATCTGGACCGCTCTGGTCCAAATTGACGAAGGATGTCGAAGGGCCTACCACAACTCACTGTCCGAAATTTCAGCAAAATCGGATAATAAATGTGGCTTTTATGGGCCTAAGACCCTAAATCGGCCGTTCGGTCTATATGACAGCTACATCTAAATCTGAACCGATCTGGTTCAAATTCAAGAAGGATGTTGAGTGGCCCAGTACAACACGCTGTCCCAAATGTTGGCAAAATCTGACAATAAATGCGCCTTTTATGGATCTAAAACCCTAAATCGGCCGTTCGGTCTATATGACTGCTATATCCAAATCTGGACCGATCTGGTCCAAATTGACGAAGGATGTCAAGAGGCCTACCACAACTCACTGTCCCAAATTTCAGCAAAATCGGATAATAAATGTGGCTTTTATGGGCCTAAGACCCTAAATCGGCCGTTCGGTCTATATGACAGCTATATCCAAATCTGGACCGATCTGGTCCAAATTGACGAAGGATGTCAAAAGGCCTACCACAACTCTCTGTCCCAAATTTCAGCAATATCGGATAATAAATGTGGCTTTTATGGGCCTAAGACCCTAAATCGGCTGTTCGGTCTATATGACAGCTATATCCAAATCTGGACCGATCTGGTCCAAATTGGCGAAGGATGTCGAATGGCCTACCACAACTCACTGTCCCAAATTTCAGCAAAATCGGATAATAAATTTGGCTTTTATGAGCCTAGGACCCTAAATCTGGCGATCGGTCTATATGAAAGCTATATCCAAATCTGGACCGATCTGGTCCAAATTAACGAAGGATGTCGAAGGGCCTACCACAACTCACTGTCCCAAATTTCTGCAAAATCGGATAATAAATGTGGCTTTTATGAGCCTAGGACCCTAAATCGGCCGATGGGTCTATATGACAGCTATATCCAAATCTGAACCCATCTGAGCCAAATTGAAGAAGGATGTCGAGGGGCCTAAGACAACTCACTGTCCCATATTTCAGCAAAATCGGATAATATATGTGGCTTTTATGAGCCTAAGACCCTAAATCTGGCGATCGGTCTATATGACAGCTATATTTAAATCTGAGCCAATTTGAGCCAAATTGAAGAAGGTTGTTGAGGGGCCTAACACAACTCACTGTTCCAAATTTCGGCGACATTGAACAATAAATGCGCCTTTTATGGACCCAAAACCTTAAATCGGTAGATCGGTCTGGGCCAAATTAAAGAAGGATGTCGAAGGGCCTAACATAACTTTCTGTCCCAAATTTCAGCAACATCGGATCATAAAGTTGGTCTTAAAACCTAAATCGGCGGATCGGTCTATATGGGGGCTATATCAAGACATAGTCCGATATAGCCCATCTTCGAACTTAACCTGCTTATGGACAAAAAAAGAATCTGGGCAAAGTTTCAGCTCAATATCTCTATTTTTATAGACTGTAGCGTTATTTCAACAGACAGACGGACGGACATGGCTAGATCGTCTTAGATTTTTACGCTGATCAAGAATATATATACATTATAGGGTCTCGAATGGATACTTCGATCTGTTGCAAACAGAATGACAAAATGAATACGCCGCCATCCTTTGGTGGTGGTTATAAAAACCTGCTGGTTGCCAACGGTTTTGCATAGTTGAAACTGAGCTATAAACGAGATGGCCTGGAGGCCTCTTTTCAGATCGATAAATTTGGGCACCTCTGCACTTCGATAGTTTTTCGGTTATCACCATTCGTTCTTAAACAGCATATTCTTCCAACAGTTGTGCTATGTATGGTTTAAATCGGTCTATAGCCTGTTAAAGCAGCCATGGAAGCCAGTATCCAGATACATGCCAAGTATGGTCTGAATCGATATAAAACCTTACATAGCTCCCATATTTTTTTTTTTTTTTTTACTTCTACGACCCTTAGAGGTCGCAATTCTGTACTGATTTAGCTGAAATTTTGCTCTACGACTTCTATGATAACCTTAGAATTCTATCATTTGTTACTCATTTTCTTTGTTCTTCAATTTACGGGCGACATACGATTCCTAATATACCAAATTTTTTTACGCAGGTCAATACTTTGATAAAACAGGTAGTTGTAGTTCCCCTGTCAATGTTCCAAACTAGAACCAACATTTGGATTCAAATTACTCAAATCACTAAGAATTAAAGTCTGCTCTGTTAGAAGTTCCCAAACTAAAAAACAAAAGCTTCGTAAACCATAACAAACGCTTCATGTTCCTCATGTCCAAGTGAAAAAGTGACGAAAATTGCAACATCTTTATGGGGAGTGCTAAGAGCACATGGGATGATGCAAGAGGGCATTATGAAAGCACAGTGAGGTAGTGAAAGGGCCAGTGCTGAAAGGGATGCAAATAATACAACAGACAAACAAGCTGCGATACATATAAAAAAAAGCCCTTAGTCACATTACTGCTATCAAACCATCTCCCTAAAAAAAAACCCCAAGTCGGGGTTTTTTGTTGCGAGTTTGCTGTTTTAAGCACAGGGCACAGAGTACAGCCCCAAGCAGTTCATTACGGGTTTTATCTCGAATTTTGGCTGCTTTAAATGATTTACATTGGATCGTAACTTACACACACACACACACACACACCTCATATACATACAAACACAGTGACAAACAAATCCAAGGCAGGATAATGAAATTCATGGAGATGGGCTGCAGCAGCAGCAGATGCCAAACAGGGGATTTGAGTCACTTTATATAACACAAAGGTATTCTCGTTGTGCTCGCTCGCTCGTTCTTACCCAATGCTGCCTTGTGAATATTTCATTTCCATTTATTTTGGCCTTTTTCATCAGGATGTTGTTTTGGCCATTTTATGTATTTTCCTCAATGTTCTCCAATTTTTTTTTGCGGTGTGTGTGTGTGTGTGAATGCTTTGTGATGGAGTGCCAACATGCCTACGTAAGAATGTTACGAATGTTGGCAATTTCAATACCTATACAAAAATTTAAGGTAATGGACTCTGATTTTGTTGTTTTGTGTGTGTGTGTGTGTGTGTGTGTGTGTGTGCACGAGTACATATACACTGTAGTCTTTTTTTATTAAAACAATATTATTTTAACCCAAATTGAGCAAATTACTGACCTTTATTAGCAGCAAAGAAAAGAAAAAAACTGAATATATGACTTGAAAAGTTTCTCGTGCAAATACCTGAGGGCAATACCGGGCGTAAATTATCAATTTGTTGGTAGCAAATGCGGTGACAAGGATATTTGTAGCAAATAAATCTCATGCACGAGTGGAAACTGTGCACAGTGCATTCATTTCATTGAATTTAAAAAAAAAAAACGTTTTTTTTCCACTGGTGGAAGTTAGAGTCTAAAAAAAAGTTTTACATAACATTAAGGGAAATTTTCCAATTATTATTAACAGCATGGATATAGTAAAGTGCTAAATACGACGACAGATTTGCTAACCAAAGTCAAGACATTCTACGGATTTAAAAATCGGATCACCAACATTTTGCTGTCAAACAAAAAATGTTGGAGGCCAAGGTCATTAACTCTCAGGGCACACTAATTTAAAAGGTCAATACAAGCAAGTAAGAGCTTGGTAAGTTCGGCCGGGCCGAGTCTTATATACCCTCCACCAAAGATCGCATTTATCGAGTTCCCTGCAAGGTATCTCTTTTTAGGCAAACAAAGAATAATGGATAAGAATTGTTATGCTATTGGAGCTATATCAAATTATAGTCCGATTCGGACCATAAATTGAATGTTGAAGACCACAGTAAAAGTCATTGGATAATATTTCAGGTGGTACAAATCGGTACATTACCTTATATAGCTGTCATATAAACGGATCCGGGATCTTGACTTCTTGAGCCTCTAGAGGGCGCAATTCTTATCTGATTTGGCTGAAACTTTGCAAGAATTAGTTTGTTACGACTTCCAACAACTGTGTCAAATATGGTTTTAGTTGGCCCATAACCTGATATAGCTGCCATATAAACCGATCTGGGATCTTGACTTCTTGAGCCTCTAGAGATCGCAATTATTCTCCCATTTGCCTGAAATTTTGTACAACGACTTCTCTCATGACCATCAGCATATGTGCAAAATTATGGTCTGATATAGCTCCCATATAAACCGATCTCCCTATTTTACTTCTTGGGCTCCTTTTTTATCATATGTTGGCCTAAAAAGAGATACCGGGTAAAGAACTCGGCAAATGGGATTCATAAGATTCGGCCCGGCCGAACTTAGCACGATTTTTTTTTCATCTAACCAACAAGTAGAGGATGTTCCCTATATATGCAAATTCATTGTGTTGGCGGTGGGAAAGTTAGGAATTGGAGGGAGGAAAGAGGGAGTGGTAATTATTGGCATTTGTCTTAAATCTCCTGATGTCGTAGTCGGTGGGAAAGATATTTGCTGGCAGTCAATTGCACATACGACCTGTTCGGGCGAAAAATGAACTATCTCTGTAGTGCATTGTTCGGTCAGCTGGCTAATCAATCACAAACGGGTGTGAATTCCTGGAGTCTCGTATTTCTGACAAACATCCTTACCTCAGGAAAAAGATGGCGGATATCAGGGGAACACACACCATGAAAGTAACGACAGAACAGTGCTACGCAACCCACGTTGCGATGGTGTTCAAGTGGAACAATAGAGTTGGATACCGTACTGTCCCCTATCAACACACTCCTCTGGACATGGTCAAGTAGCTCCAAGGATGTCTTCGGAGCATCGGCCCATACATGCAAATTTTACTCCATCCTCGGCTTGATGTAGGTAGTCTAGATATTAAGAAGATTAAATGAAGTGAAGTATTTCTTGCACCGCTTAAGAGAGCCCAAGCACTTGGATGTCTCTTTCGATACTTCCAATACATGTTGTGCCCAACGGGTACCACATTGTATTCTCATATGCGGAACATCAAGAGTATTTGATTGCCCAATATCCATACGGTTTATAGTTATTGAAGATTGTTAAGAGTCTGCGAATCGATTGTGAGACAACAAACAGCACTGCGTCTTGCGTGCTTTAAAATCTACTCTGTTCATTCGACCCCACTCAGAAATGGTCAGCAAGTCCTGAGAGAGTGTATCATCCATAATCCGCTACCTGTCTCCAATCACATGGAGACTTGACCTATGGCCGAAAGAATATGAATGACAGAGACTACTGTCATATGAAGATATTAGACGATCTGAACCATAGGTTAAGTTAGGTTAGGTTGAAAAGAGGGTGCAGATATTAATCCGCCCCATGCCACTATGGTCATACACCAAAGCCAGTAATCGGCTTGTTGTGCGCTCTAAAAACTATAAAGTAACCTCAAAAAGAAAATTTTTAATTTAGGAATTCCGTGCTACTTACAAAATCCTTAATTTTTTTCAATTCCACGTCCGTAAGTTGGCTCATGCCTTGCATTGTGTCCCCACCTAAGTGTCGGTATTTATTAGACGCGAAAGCCGGGTAATGACAAAGGAAATGTTCCAACGTCTCATCATCTTCCCCGCATGTCCGACACATGCTTTCACTTGCCGCACCGATTTTGCATAACTGAGCTCGTAGTCCTATGTGTCCTGTTATGATACCAATAGCTATACTGACCTCCTTTTTACTTCCTTTCAATAATAGCCTCGTCTTCTCACGATTTGGATCACCCCATAGGATTTTCGCCGTCCTACCGACCGTTTCGCTGTTCCACAATGTTGCATGCGCATTCGTCACCCACTCCCTTAACTCGGACTGCGTAGATCCGTGATGCTTCGGGTTAACCAAATTTATTAATGGCAATCCTCTGGCCTTCACCGCCAAATCGCCTGCCCTTTCATTTCCCCTTACTCCGTTATGGCCCGGCACCCAAACGATGCGGATTTTACCATCCTCAGAAAAGGCGTAAATCTCCTTCTTACACTACAAGACTGTTCGTGACCTTACCGTCCTGGTTGTTATTGCCCCTATGGCAATTTTAATGTCGGTTAAGATATTCACACTCGACGTCCTCGCGTTAGTACCACACCACTTCACGCATTCCGTGATCGCCCGGATCTCCGCCTGCAGGACCGCATTTTGGTCAGCCAGCCTAAAACAATCTCAGTCCCTGGGTTCTCAATGTAGACCCCCAGGCCCACTCTGTCCTCTAGCTTTGATCCATCCGAGTATCATGGTCTTCCAGATGGCATTACTAGGGTTTCGTCAATCCAAGACTGTGCCGATGGCAGCAGTGCCTCGCACTCGACTTCCAGGTTCATCTTAGGTATCCCATCGGAAACCTTTTCCCTTCCTTCCAGGTTTCCTATCGTCGCCTCGATTATACCGCGATGGTATGGGCTGCTCCCATACTCAATCCATTCTCCCATCGCCGTAAGTCTCATAGCCGCAGTGGCTGCCTCACATTTAATCTGTATGTCACTGTAGTCGTATATCTAGAATAGTCTCCAGTGCCCTAGTGGGCGTGGTCCTCATCGCTCCGTCATTCTCATCAGACAACATGTTCTCTGAAGCTGTTGTATGGTCCTTATGTTGCACTTTTTCTCCATAGCAGTCCACCAAATTACTGAAGCGTAATTAAATATTGGTCACGCTCCTGTAGAGCCAGTGGATTATCCTCGGATTCAGGCCCCATTTCGAGCCTACGGCCCGTCTACATAGTGTCCAACATCTGTGAGCCTTCTCAGTACGCTCCTGAACCTTGTCAGATATCGAAATCGTATTATTGAGAAAACGTGGTTCCTTCGTCTTCCTCGTGAAGAGGCATATTTCAGTCTTCTCTGGGTTAACATTGAGACATCTGTGTCTAGCCATATGCCATATGCAAGACACTTTCGGCTCTTCTGCATAGCTTCTTCAGATCCTAACCCCTTAGAAGTATCTCCTCAGTCAGCATCCGTAATAGGTCAATTATGGTGGTCACCCAAATGAGTGGCGATAAAATGCCCCCCTGTGGCGTGCCCTGTGTCACTTTCTTCCTTATATGTATGCCATGGACAGGGTCTCTATGGACCTGATTGGATCAGTGTATCGCTCCGCACATTGTTAAAAGCCCCCTCGATGTCAATGCATACGACCGGTGTGTACGTTTTGGCATCAAAGGATTCCTCTATGTTATGCACAACCTCGTGCAGGGCAGTCTCCATCGACCTTCCCTTGTCATAGGAATGCTGTTTGTATTTGAGCAGTTCGCTGTATGTCATACTCTTTATCATGGTGTCCACAATACGTTCTTTGATTTTGAGTAGTAAGGACTTAAGGCTTATGGGTCTATAGGCCTTTGGTGTCGCATAACTTGCCTTGCAGGGCTTGGGTTTAAACACCACCCTTGCCTTCTGCCAGGCTTTCAGAGTATATGAAAGTCCTAGGCACGCTGTGAAAATTTTGGCCAGACGAGGCGCCAGATAGTCTGCCTCTTTCTGCAGTAACGCCAGAAATATTCCATCAGGTCCGGGTGACTTAAATGGTGTGAAGCTCCTCAAGGATTTCTTCACCATAAATTCCGCTATTATAAACTTTCAATCAACGTCACTATTCCAAGAGTCCGGTGTCTCCGTGAGTAACTTCGTATGATGTGGAAAATGGGTTTTTATCAAAAGCCTCAACATGTCCTCCGTTGTCTCTGCTCTCACTCCCATGTCGTCTACTAAAGTATCAGTTTGGACATGGGTTTTTGAGAGAAACTTTTTTATCTTGGCGGCGTCACTATTGCTATCGACCTGTTTGCAGAAAAGCTTCCAGAAGGCACGTTTTGCTGCTCTGGTAATCTTATTGGATTCCTTGAGCCGTGTATAATTACACATCCCAATAAACTTCCGCTTTTTTACGACATGCTCTGTTAAAAAGTCCGCGGACGTCTTTCCAAATATTGCGAATTTCCCCGATCATACAGGGTTTTTCTTGGGTTGATTTTATTTTTCCGAAGAGGACAACTATCTTCGAAAGACCCCATCAGTGCAGTCGTAATCCTGTTGACATTTTCATCAATGTCTTCTAAGCTTGGACAATCTAAATTATCTTGCCCAAGTCTTCTTCTGAGTAGCCTTCCGGATTTTGTCCAGTTGGTTTTCAACTTATTCCGGAAGCTTATCGGGTTCGGCGCTGGTCGTGCTATTCTAAACCTAATGTAGCGATGGTCAGAGAGGGAGTGTTCCATGGAGACTCTCCAATCCTGAACCTTATCGATCAGATTTTCGGAACATATCGTCACATCTTATACTTCCTCCCTAATCCTATTAACAAAGGTCGATCTGAACCATAGTCGGCACAGATATCAGGTAATAAATGCGGCTTTTATAGGCCTCTAGGGTCTTGGGCCTATAAAAGCCGCATTTATTACCTGATATCTGTGTCGACTACGGTGTAGATCCACCTTTGTTAATAGGATTAGGGAGGATGTATAAGATGTGACGATATGTTCAGAAAATCTGATATGGAAAGATATGGGATGATCGGTAAAATTTTGATCTTTGTAGGTCCTCAGGATATAATTAAAGGAAAATCGGTTTAAAAAGCATTTTTACATACAGAAAAATCATTAAAAACCTAACTGTTAACTAATTTTAGATTCTAAACGTGTCCATTTGGGCTGGTGCATTTTGCATATATTTTGCATATGAAAAATTCAAATTTAAGATATGCACTCAAAATTCGTGTTCTTGTACCAATTTATGCCTTAATACAAAATTTGGTCAAAATGGACCCGTAAACAAAAAGTCCATGTATCCGCGCTCTACTTATATCAACTAAACCCCTAACATTAATTTCGCCAAAGATCTTTTGTGGTAGTTAGATAATAATTGGCAAGGCAAACTAAATTCCATTAAAACTTGATTTTGTTTTAGTTCTCATATCCTAATCTTTTTTTTATTGTAATCCCTAAATCCCCTCCTTTTTTAATTTTTATTTTCCGAAGCCAATATTTATGGCGCAATTGTTCCAATTTCTCCATAAAAACAAAAAACACAGAGCAAATATTAGCCCTCTATAATTCGATGCAGTGCTAAAAAATTTTAGTTGCTAAACTGTTTTCGATTTCAATGTTCATTCGAAGTTTCATTTCATTTTCATGCCCATTTACGAGAATTTTCTTCGTTTTGTTTTGTCCTTTCCCTTTCCCTTTTCGTTTTCGCTTTCATTTTGTGTTATTTGCATTCTATTGAAAGTCAATTACCAATTCGAACCACAACTAACCGATGCAAACTGGTAAACTCACAAATCCAACAAAGTTTAAATCCCTTGGATAATTGGCATTGATGGTGCATTTATCGAAAGCAATTTAACTGCGGCAAAACAATGGCCTTGTCGTCCAACCTTTCACTCAATTGCCTACCAACTAGGACTTCCATTCCATTCCATTTCGATGGCTGGAGCTGCCCATGTCGTAATTAGTTTAATGGATTCCATTGATTTTAGGAATCGCAAAAAAGCAAACCTTTGGCATTTTAGGCAAAACCAAGTGCTGACATCTAGAGTGTAGAGTTGGCTTAGGAATGGCAGTTGGGGGAGTTGAAATCCAAGGAGTGCTTTTTGAGTTGCCCATTAATAATGACATTTTTAATTGGCCAAATATGATTGGTTGATATTGATAAATGGCTTAAGAATAACAAAAGTGCCTCAAATGTAGCTGAAATGATGTCAGGCATTTTGGAAATCGCTGAAAGTGAAGCAATTCCAATTTAGGATAATTGAAAAATGACTTTTGGCTGCCATGTAATCACGTGAATATAAATGGGCCTCGACCATCGTATTTATCTATGACATTTAGGTAATGATGATTAAAACTATGGTGATTAAAGATACTACGATACAATCGAATAGGAGATTTATTAGGTCTTTGATATGAATAATTTGCGGCGAAGTGTCATAGGGAAACTCATGGCTAAGCCAGAGTCAATGTTATAAACAGACTTTTCATATCATTCATTGCGTTGAGTTACTAAGATGTGAATATCGGTGGTCTAAAGCTAGATAATATGCTGTTGTACTACCAAAAAAAAAATAAGACTCAATTTAAATAACCAGAATCTGTAGAAAATGCAAATCATTTGAAACAAGTAAAAGCGTGCAAAGTTCGGCCGGGCCGAATCTTTTATATCCTCCACCATGGATCGCATTTATCGAGTTCTTTTCCCGGCATCTCTTCTTAGGCAGAAAAGAATAAAATAAAAGATTTGCTCTGCTATTAGAGCAATATAGTCCGGTTTGGACCACAATTCAATTAAATGTTGGAGACCTGTGTAAAATGTCAGCCAATTCGAATGAGAATTGCTCTCTTTGGGGGCTCAAGAATTAAAATAGAGAGATCGATTTATATGGGAGCTGTATCAGGCTATAGACCGATTCAGACCATAATAAACACGTATGTTGATGGTCATGAGAGGATCTGTCGTACAAAATTTAAGGCAAATGGGATAATAATTGCGACCTCTATAGGCTCAAGAAGTCAAGACCCAAGATCGGTTTATGTGGCAGCTATATCAGGTTATGAACCGATTTGAACCTTATTTGGCACAGTTGTTGGATATCATAACAAAACACGTCGTGCAAAATTTCATTCCAATCGGATAAGAAATGCGCCCTCTAGAGGCTCAAGAAATCAAGACCCAAGATCGGGTTATATGGCAGCTATATCAGGTTACGAACCGATTTGAACCATACTTGGCACAGTTGTTGTATATCATAACAAAACTCGTCATTCAAAATTTCAGCAAAATCGGATAAGAATTGCGCCCTCTATGGGCTCAAGAAGTCAAGACCCAAGATCGATTTACATGGCAGCTATATCAGGTTATGGACCGATTTCAACCATACTTATCACAGCTGTTGGAAGTCATATCGAAACACGTCGTGCAAAATTTCATTCCAATCGGATAAGAATTGCGCCCTCTAGAGGCTCAAGAAGTCAAGACCCAAGATCGGTTTATATGGCAACTATGTCAGGTTATGGACTGATTTGAACCATACTTGGCAAAATTGTTGGATTTTATAACAAAATATTTCGTGCAAAATTTCAGCCAAATCGGTTAAGAATTGCGCCCTGTAGAGGCTCAAGAAGTCAAGACCCAAGATCGCTTTATATGGCAGCTATATCAGGTTATGAACCGATTTGAACCATATCTGACACAGTTGTTTAAAGTCATAGCGAAACACGTCGTGCAAAAATTTATTTAAATCGGATAGGAATTGCGCGCTTCAGAGGCTCAAGAAGTCAAGACCCAAGATCGGTTTATATGGCAGCTATATCAGGTTATGGACCGATTTCAACCATACTTAGCACAGTTGTTGGAAGTCGTATCAAAAAGAATAAGAATAAAATATGCCATGCAAAATTTCATTTCAATCGGATAAAAATTGCGCCCTCTAGAGGCTCAAGAAATCAAGACCTAAGAACGGTTTATATGGCAGCTATATCAGGTTATGGACCGATTTGAACCATACTTGGCACAGTTATTGGATATCATAACAAAATATTTCGTGAAAAATTTCATTCCAATTGGATAAGAATTGCGCCCTCTAGATGCTCAAGAAGTCAAGACCCAACATCGGTTTATATGGCAGCTATATCAGGTTATGAACCGATTTGAACCATACTTGGCACAGTTGTTGGATATCATAACAAAATACTTCGTGCAAAATTTCATTCGAATCGGATAGGAACTGCGCCCTCTAGAGCCTCAAGAAGTCAAGACCCAAGATCGGTTTATGTGACAGCTATATCAGGTTTTGAACCGATTTGAACCATACCTGGCACAGTTGTTGGATATCATAACAAAATACTGCGTGCACAATTTCGGCCAAATCGGATAAGAATTGCGCCCTCTAGAGGCTCAAGAAGTCAAGA
This sequence comes from Stomoxys calcitrans, assembly GCF_963082655.1. Classification (NCBI taxonomy): domain Eukaryota; kingdom Metazoa; phylum Arthropoda; class Insecta; order Diptera; family Muscidae; genus Stomoxys; species Stomoxys calcitrans. The sequence goes on from NC_081553.1 coordinate 107,353,646, forward strand.
CCCAAGATCGGTTTATATGGCAGCTTTATCAGGTTATGGACCGATTTGAACAATACTTGGCACAGTTGTTAGATGTCATAACAAAACACGTCATGCAAAATTTCAGATAAATCGGATAAGAATTGCGCCCTCTAGAGGCTCAAGGAGTCAAGTCCCAAGATCGGTTTATATAGCAGCTATATCAAAACATGGACGGATATGGCCCATTTACAATCCCAACCGACCTACACTAATAAAAAGTATCTGTGCAAAATTTTAAGCGGTTAGCTTTACTCCTTCTAAAGTTAGCGTGCTTTCGACAGACAGACGGACGGACAGACAGACGGACGGACGGACAGACGGACAGACATGGCTAGATTGACATAAAATGTCACGACGATCAAGAATATATATACTTTATGGGGTCTCAGACGAACATTTCGAGTAGTTACAAACAAAATGACGAAATTATTATACCCCCCTCCCTGTGGTGGAGGGCATAAAAAACATTTAAAAAGTCAGTAAAATGTGTGTTGTTGCTAGAAGCATTTCACTGGTTTCCTTTATCGCGATTTCATTTTCGATCAAGAAAAATCATCAGTAGGATATGTCAAATGGATCATGGGTGCTTTACAACCATTCCAACTAGAGTAAGTTGTAAAGCACATGCACAAAGTAAAGAAAGTCGCCTATTGGTATGATCGGAGTAAATATTTGTGTATTTTTTTTTAATGTTCATAAAGGGATGTTAACTACACATACCCCACTCTGACCTTTTGCATTTAGGTGAACTCAATTCTTATCTGCTTTGTGTGGCCAACATTTTGCCATCATATCTGGTGGCATTGTTTAAAATGTTCACATTTTCATGCCTTTGGCCTCTTTTTTTGAGTATAAAAATAAATTCTAACCTTTACCGATTTCAAAGAAAGGCCATAGCAAAAAACAACAACAACAACACCGACAACAAAGAATTAAAGCCCAAACTACATTAAAATGAAAAGAAACTCAGGGCTCATTTTGTTTGATGATATCAAACCCACATAGCTTTTAACTTCTTGCGAACATGCAACAACTCCATAACAATAATAACGCATACCAACATTTATTTGGTAACACTAGCATCTGGAAGGAGAGCGAGGTTTGGGATTCTTTTGTGCCAAGTTAAGACCTGCCACATACTTTCTAAGGTCATAGCTAGGCATGCAACAATAAAGGCATAAGCCCAACCGACCAGAAGAAGCAACTAATCAACGAAACTGTTGATTTGATTTAGGATACGGCCAAATGACTTCATTTTGGACTTTGTTGCTAGAATTTACTTTTTGGCTTTGCATGAATGCAGCCAGTGATTTGTCAAATGTTAATTTAAGGGTTGTTTTATGTGAAATGAAACAGGTGTAATGTTCCATAACTGTAGATGAGGGTGTCTACAAATCCATAAATATGTTAATAACAAGTAAATATGGTTATATTTTGGCTAAGGATTAAGGAATGAAGGTTTTTTTGATTTATTGAGAACGAAAGAAGTAAACATCATGGTGGTGTGGTTGGCACCCGTTTCTTGACTGTTGGGGATCTCTAAAACTTAAACAAAAACCAGTAAAGAAGGGCAAAAGTAGACTGTATAGAACCCTACACCTACCCTATAAATACAATGTGGAAGCTATATCCAATTCTGAAACAAATTTGATGGACATCGGCGAGCAAATATGTTTAAACTGTAAAAACTGCGGTTGACCAATAACAACATTATGATAAATTACCCAAAATCTGACAAACATATATATGGGAGCTTTATCTAATTCTGAACCGATTTCGAGCAAACTTCTCAGATAATGTGATAGTCGTCGAGGAAAGCTTTGTGCAAAATTTTGCCAAGATGGGTCAAACAATGCACTTGCAGTGGCTCGTGGGATGAAAATCTGGCGATATATATATATATATATATATATATATATATATATATATATATATATATATATATATATATATATATATATATATATTGGGTTGCCCAAAAAGTAATTGCGGATTTTGGATTTTTCATATAGTCGACGTTGACAAATTTTTTCACAGCTTGTGACTCTGTAATTGCATTCTTTCTTCTGTCAGTTATCAGCTGTTACTTTTAGCTTGCTTTAGAAAAAAAGTGTAAAAAAGTATATTTGATTAAAGTTCTTTCTAAGTTTTAGTAAAAATGCATTTACTTTCTTTTAAAAAATCCGCAATTACTTGGCAACCCAATATATATGACAGCTATATCTAAATCTGGGCCGATTTCTATGAAATTCACCAGTAATATTGAGAGTCATACGAAAATCTCTCCTTCAAAATTTCGACAGAATCGGTTAACAAATGAGCACTGTTTTGCAATATTTCCCAAAATCAGAAGAACATATATATGAGAGCTATACCAAAATCTGAACCGATTTCGAGCAAACTCCTCAGATACTGTGGCAGTCTTCGAGGAAAGCGTTTTGCAAAATTTTGGCAAGATGGGTCGGTAAATGCGCTTGATGTGACTCTAGGAGGGAAAATTGGGCGATATATATATATATATATATATATATATATATATATATATATATATATATATATATATATATATATGAGAGCAATATCTAAATCTGAACCAATTTCCATAAAATTCACCTGTAATATTGAGAGTCGAGGAAATTCCTTCTGCCAAATTTCGGGAGAATCGGTTAACATATGACCATTTTATTGCAATATTACTGCAAATCGGACGAATATATATGGGATCTATATCTAAATCTGAACTGATTTTGACCAAACTCTATATAAATATGTGGTAGTCGTTAAGGAAGGCGTTGTGCAATATTTTAGCAAGATTGGTCAATAATGTGTGCTTGCAAGGGCTCTAGGAGTGAAAATCGGCGATATATATGTATGAGAGCTATATCTAAATCTGAACCCGATTTCCATGAAATTCACCGGTAATGTCGAGAGACGTTAAAAAAATCCTTCCTGCCAAATTTCGAGAGAATCGGTTAACAAATGACCATTTTATTGCATTATTACTAAAAATCGGACGAACGTATATATGGGAGCTATATCCAGATCTGAACCGATTTTTTCAAAATTCAATAGACTTCGTCTCCAGACCGAAAAACACGCCTGTAACAAATTTGAAGACAATCGGATGAAAATTGCGACCTGTACTTTGTACACAAATTTACATGGACAGACGGACATAGCTAAATCGAATCAGAAAGTGATTCTGAGTCAATCGGTATAGTTTTCCTCTCTTCCTTTTGGGTGTTACAAACGAATTCACTAAGTTATAATACCCTGTACCACAGTAGTGGTGTAGGGTATAAAAAGCATTAAGTTCGGCTGGGACGAACTTTGGACACCCACCACCTCGGGTATATATGTAAATCCCATTTCGTCGCAATCCAGTGAAAATTGGATAACTTAAGCAACCAAATTCGGCACGGACATTGAGTGGTCTAATATTCATGTCAGTATTCAATTTGGAGAACAAAATATTGGTCTTTTTGGCAGGTATATCCAATTATAAACCGATCTGAACCATATTAAGGTCGGATATCGTGGGGCGCAGAAAAACTCACTGTTTCAAATTTCAGCGAAATCGGGTAATAAATAAGGCTTTTATGGGCTTCAGTCCCCTTATCGACAGATCGGTCTATATGGCAGCTATATGTAAATATAGTCCGATCTGAACCGTATTTAGATCAGATATCTGGAGGCCTAAAACTACTCACTGTTTTAAATTTCAGCGAAACCGGGTAATAAATAAAACTTTTATGGCTTTCAGACCCTTTATCGGGAGATCGGTCTATATGACAGCTATATCTAAATATAGTCTGATCTGAACCGTATTTACATCAGATGTCGGGTGCGACACCTCTTTGGAGAGAAGTTTTACATAGCATAGTACCTCACAAATGTTGCCAGCATTAGGAGGGGAAAACCACCGCAGAAAGTTTTTTCTGATGGTTCCGCCAGGATTCGAACCCAGGCGTTCAGCGTCGTAGGAGGACATACTAACCTCTGCGCTACGGTGGTGGATAAGGGAAATACCGCACTTAAAACTCAGGTTTAATGTGCGGTATATCCCTTATGTTATGCTATGTTCATGTCCGGGCCTTCAGTGACGCACGCTCTCCTTTTTGGGGAAGCGGTTCGTCTGTGATCTGATTTATATTGCGAATGTGCCTCCAACCCTATAAAGTATATATGTTCTTGATCATTGTAAAAATCTAAGACGATCTAGCCATGACCGTCTGTCCGCCTGTCTGATGAAATCACGCTACAGTCTTTAAAAATAGAGATAATGAGCTGAAACTTTGCACAGATTCTTTCTTTGTCCATAAGCAGGTTAAGTTCGAAGATGGGCTATAATGGACTATATCTTTATATAGCCCCCATATAGACCGATCCGCCGATTTGGGGCCTTAGGCCTATAAAAGCAAAATTTATTATCCGATTTTGCTGAAATTTGCGACAGTGAGCTGTGTTAGGACCATCGACATCGTTCGTCAATTTGGCTAATATCGGTTCAGATTTGGATATAGCTGTCATATAGACCGATCCTCCGATTTGGGGTCTTAGACCCATAAAAGTCACATTTATTATCCGATTTTGGTGACATTTTGGGGCAGTGAGTTGTCTTGGGCCCGTCGACATCTTTCTTCTATTTGACTCTGATCGGATCATACTTCGATAAAGCTGCCATACTTGTCGCCGAAATTTAGGACATTTTGTTGTGTCAAGGCCTTCGACATCCCTCTTCAGTTTGGCCCAGAGCAGTCCAGATTTGGATATAGCTGTCATATAGACCGATCTCTCGATTTATAGCTTTGGACCCATTAAAGGCAAAAAGCTGTCATATAGACCGAACTCGCGATTTTAGGATTTGGATTGAGTTGTGTTAGCTCTTCTACAATTTTCTGCATTTTGGCTCAGATCGATCCAGATTTAGTTAGCTGCCATATAGACCGATCTCTCGATTTAAGGTTTTGGTCCCATAAAAGGAGCATTTATTGTGCAATTTCGCCAAAATTTGGAATAGTGAGTTGTGTTAGTCTCTTCGACATCTTTCAGCAATTTGGCCATGATCGGTTCAGATTTAGGTATAGCTACTGTATAGACCGATCTCTCGATTTAAAGTCTTTTTCTCCAATCCGAATTACATTACGATAACTATTTCCACACTCGAGCTAGAATTTTGCTAAGCGAGCTCTTTTCTTGGGTATTTTTCCACCCATTCGTTATTGATGGGTTAATAATTCCTTTATTACAAAAACAAAAACCTGTTAATTGTTGAGTAGTTAATTACAAGAACTTGTGGAACATTTTCCCTTAATTGTCATCGATTGCAATGACAATTATTTATTGTTCCACGTATAGTTTAGTTTTATTATTGAAAGATTCTTTACCTGCAAAGTACGGGTGTCCTTGATAGGATGTAATTTCGAATGCAAGTTTATAATAGAGGTCATTTTGAAGACCTTATGCTTCAATTCAATTCTCACAGCAAAGAAATTAATATTAATAATAGTAATTATTCATATAATTATGACCTCTTAGGGAACAACACCAAAGCCAATAAATATTCCTTTGATTGTCATCGTCTCGACATCTGGCTCCATTCACAGCGGTGCAATTATCATGTGAAATGTCCTGTACCTGTGTTTTAAACTGCTTGTCATGACATATTGCATTCTGGATTTTGTTTTTTGTTTCTTTCTTAAACAAAGAACCGTTTGAATTGACTACCATCTTTAATAGGTCAATAATTATTTTACAAAACTTTGTTAAAATTACTGTAATTTCGAATAAGTAAATGATAAATTTTATATATATGATTAAGATGAAAGTTTTTGTCCTTATAGTATATTATTACATTTATTCAATATTAAGTAGAATTTAGACAAAACTTAAAAAATTAATCAAGAAAAAACAATCATAGCTCTAAACCAGCAAAGAACTTTTGAACAGTTAGCTACTTAGTGCAGTGTAGAGCACAAATAATGGAAAACAAGTGAAATTGTTCGGCCGGGCCGAATCTTATATACCCTCCACCATGGATCTGCCGAGTTCTTTGTGCAGTATCTCTTTTTAGGCAAACAAAGAATAATGAGTAAGGACGGAGGAGAAGGAGAGAGAGCTATATCAAGTTATAGTTCAATTCGGGGCTGAAAAAGCAAAATCGAGAGATCGATTTATAAGACAGCTGTATCAAGCTATAGATCGATTCAGACCATATTGCCCACGTATGTTGAAGGCCATGGGTGAAGTCGTTGTACAAAATTTGTGCCAAATAGGATGAGAATTGCGCTCTCAATAAGTTAAGATGCAAGGTCGGTTTACATGGCACCTGTACCAGATTATAGACCGACTTGGACCACACTTCGCACAAATGTTGGAAGTGATATCAAAATACTACGTGCAAAATTTCAGTTAAATCGGACGAGAATTGCGCCCTCTAGAGGCTCAAGAAGTTAAAACCCAAAATCGGTTAATTTGGCAGCTATATCAAAAAATGGACTGATTTGGCCCATTTACAATCCCAACCAACCTACACAAGTACTCCTTCGAAAATTTGCGTGCTTTCGACAGACAGACCGACGGACGGACAGACAGACGGATATGGCAAGTTCGACTTAAAATGTCACGACGATCAATAATATATATACTTAATGGGGTCTTAGACGCATATTTCGAGGTGCTACAAACAGAATGACGAAATTAGTATACCCCCCTCCTACGGTGGAAGGTATAACAAGTAAGACCGTGCTGAGTTCGGCCGGGCCGAATCTTATATACCCTCCACCATTGATCGCATTGGTCGAGTTCTATGCGGGGTATCTTTTTTTAGACAAACATAGAATATTGAATAAGAATTGTTATGCTATTGGAGCTATAACAACTTATAGTCCGATTCGGACCATAAATGAATGCTGAACATTGTGGAAGTCATTGTGTAATATTTCAGTTCATTCGGATAAGAATTGGGCCTTGTAGGGGCTCAAGAAGCAAAATCGGGAGATTGGTTTATATGGGAGCTGTATCAAGCTATTGGTCGATGCGGACCATATTAGATACGTATGTTGAAGGTCATGAGAGAAGCCGTTGTACAAAATTTCAGCCAAATCGGATGAGAATTGCGCCCTCTAGAGGTTCAAGAAGTCAAGATCCCAGATCGGTTTATATGGCAGCTATATCAAGTTCTATATCGATTTACGCCAAACTTAGCACAGTTATTGGAAGTCATAACAAAACACCTCATGCAAAGTTTCAGGCAAATCGGATAAGAATTGCGCTCTCAATTGGCTCCAGAAGTCAAGATCCAAGATCGGTTTATATGACAGCTATACCACATTATGAACCGACTTGAACCATACTCGGCACAGTTATTGAATATCATAACAAAACACTTCGTGCAAAATTTCATCCCAATCGGATAAGAATTGCGACCTCTAGAGGCTCAAGAAGTCTTGACTCAAGGTCGGTTTATATGACAGCTATATCAGATTCTATACTGATTTGAACCAAACTTAGCACAGTTATTGGATATCATAAGAAAATACGTGTTGCAAAATTTCACTCAAATCGGACGAGAATTGCGCCCTCTAGAGGCTCAAGAAGTCAAGACCCAAAATCGGTTTATATGGCAGCTATATCGAAACATGGACTGATTGGAACCATATTTAATCCTAACCGACCTACACTAATAAGAAGCATTTGAGCAAGATTTCAAGCGGCTAGCTTTACTCGTTCAAAAGTAAGCGCGCTTTCGACAGACAGACGGACGGACGGACAAGGCTAGTTCGATTTAAAATGTCACGACGATCAAGAATATATATACTTTATGGAGTCTTAGACGCATATTTCGAGGTGCTACAAACAGAATGACGAAATTAGTATACACCCATCCTAAGGTGGAGGGTATAACAAATAAGAGCATGCTAAGTTCGGCCGGGTCGAATCCTATACACCCTCCACCATGGATCGCATTTGTCGAGTTCTTTGAGTGGTGTCCATATTTAGGCAAACTGAGGATAAAAAAAATTTGCTATGCCATTGGAGCTATATCAAGCTATGGTCCGATTCAGACCATAATTGAATTAAATGTTGGAGACCATAGTAGAAGTCATTGTGTCAAATTTCAGCCCATTCGAAAAAAATTGCGCCCTTTAGGGGCTCAAGAAGTAAAATAGGGAGATTAGTTTATATGGGAGCTGTATCCGGCTTTAGACCGCTTCAGACCATATTTGACACGTTTGTTGAAGGTCATGAGAGAACATGTCAGCCAAATCGGATAATACTTGCGCCCTTAAGAAGTCAAGATCCAAGATCGGTTTATTTGGCAATTTGAGCCATATTTGGCAAAATTGTTGGAAGCTATAACGAAACGCGTCATGCTAATTTTAGCCAAATGGTATAAGAATTGCGTTCTGTAGTGGCTCAAGAAGTCAAGATTCAAGATCGGTTTATATGGAAGCTATATCAGGCTATGAATCAATTTCAACCATACTACGAAAGGGCAAGAAAGGCAACTCTTATCTTATTCACCTGCCATAGAGCCATTGGAAAAATTGAGGTTTAAGTCAGGTGTTATTTGTCATGTATGTATATACTACAGTTGTCAGACCTATAATGCGCTATAGTGTTGTACTCTGGTGGACGGCAATTCAAAAGTCTACCTAAAGTTCAATACTCAGCCGAATTCAAAGGATGGTTTGTTAGTACATTAGGTTAAGTTAGGTTGAAAAGAGTTGCAAATATTAATCCACCCCATACCACTGTGGACATACACCTAAGCCATTAATCGGCTTGATGTGCGCTCTAATCAAAAACAAGTAAAAAGGCGTTAAGTTCGGCCGGGCCGAACTTTGGATACCCACCACCTCGGGTATATATGTAAACCACCTTCCATCAAAATCCGGTGGAAAATGCATACCTTATGGCCCATAGCAGTTATATCGAAATATGATCCGATTTGGACCACATACTAATAAGTACAAGTCAATATTCTATTGTGTATAACAAAATATTGGTCTTTTTAGTAGCTATATCGAAAAATAAACCGATCTGAACCATATACGACATAGATGTCGAAAAGTCTAACATAAGTCACTGTGTCAAATTTCAGTGAAATCGGATTATAAATGCGCCTTTTATGGGGACAAGGCATTAAATCGAGATATGGGCTTATACGGCAACTATATCCAAATCTGGACTGATTTGGACCAACTTGTAGAAAAATGTGGAAGAGTTTAACACTTTCGACGAAATCGGACAATAATTGCGCCTTTTATAGGCCCAAAACCTTAAATCGAGAGATCGGTCTATATGGCAGCTATATCCAAATCCAGACCGATCTGTGCGATATTGCAGAAGTATGTCAATGGGCTTAACCTAACTCACTGTCTTAAATTTTGGCGACATCGGACAAAAAATGCGTCATTTATAGGCCCAAAACCTTAAATCAAGAGATCGGTCTATATGGCAGCTATATCCAAATCTGAACCGATCAGGGCCAAAATAAAGAAAGATTTCGATTAGCCTAAGACAACTCACTGTCCCAAATATCAGCAAAATCGGATAACAAATGTGGCTTTTATAGGCCCACGACCCTTAATGGGAGGATCGGTCTATATGGCAGCTATATCCAAATCTGGACCGATCAGAGCCAAATTAACAAAGGATGTCGAAGGGCCCAACACAATTCACTGTCTCAAATTTCAGCAAGATCAGATAATAAGTGTGGCTTTTATGGGCCTAATATTCCAAATAGTAGGATCGGTCTATATGGCAGCTATATCCAAATCTGGACCGATCTAAGCCAAATTAACGAAGGATGTCGAAGGGCCTAAAACAACTCACTGTCTCAAATTTCAACAAGATCGGATAATAAATGTGGCTTTTATGGGCCTAAGACCCTTAATCGGAGGATCGGTCTATATGGCAGCTATATCCAAATCAGGACCGATCTGAGCCAAATTGTCAAGGGATGTCGAGGGGCCAAATACAACTCACTGTCCCGAATTTCGGCAAAATCAGATAACAAATGTGGCATTTATGGACCTAAGACCCTTAATCAGCGTATCGGTCTATAGTCCGATATAGCCCATCTTCGAACTTAACCTATAATAGATTCTTTGGACGATCATGACAATATGGGACTCTAATGAATTGTATTCGGGAGTAGATTTTCGAATGTGGGCAGGAAGGAGAAATAGGCTTTACAATTTGTGGATTTCGGAAGGGGCGGACCCCTTCCCCTTAACCCAAAACAAACCACCCAAAATCAAAAGTGGACCGATCGGGACAATATGGGTATCAAATGAAAGGTATTGGATAGTAGAATACGAATATGGTATTAAAATGCGGGTTTATGTACCCATCGGGTAAACCCAACCCTTAAATTCCCCCAAACAGGCATTTTGGGCGTTCATGTGAATATGGGCCTCAAATGAAAGGTATTCGGGAGTAGATTTCGAATCTGGCATACAAAATCAAATCGAAGTATAGGAGGTCACCCTACCCCCGCCAAAAACGCCATAAATAGGCATATGACCCATCATGACTACATGACACTCGGTTTTTTTGTTTATTCTGTAGAATCAACATTTGCTCAACCGAATTTCTTAAAATTTTCACAGATTGTGTAAGTTTGTCTGGAAGGAAACATAGGCTTTATAATTTTTAGATATCGGATGGAGGCGGACCCTTCCCCTTACACCAAAAACGCCACCCATATCCGAAAGTTGTCCGATGGGTACAATAAGGGTATCAAAGGAAAGGTTTTGGAGACCACAAAACGAATATGGTATTAAAATTTGGGTCCAAGGACCCAGCGGGCCTCCCCAACCCAAAAACTTTCCAAACAGATATATTCGACATTCATGTCAATATGGGGCTCAAATGAAAAGAATACGACAGTGGATTACAAATATGGCATAAAAAATTAGGTCCACCCCCAAGTGGACGCCCCACCCCCAAGTACCCCCAAAGGGCATATTAGTCAACCATGTCTATATGGGACTCAAATGAAAGGTATTTGGCAGTGGATTACGAATATGACATTAATATTTGTGTTCAAGTCTAGGTGGCGCTTTTCTTTCCAAAAAGTAAGTCAAATAGGTTGATTGACCCATTATGACAATATGAAACTCAAATGAAAAGTATTTGAGAATAAAGAAGGAATTCGATATCCAATTTTGGATCCAGGTGTTTGGGGGTACGCCCTAAAGTGCCTCCTAAGCAGAACTTCATTTTTGATTATGGCAATATGGAGCTCAATTCAACGGTATTTGGGAGTAAAGAACGAATTTGATATCTATTTTCAGGGCAAAGTGCTGGTGGCCGCCCTAGCCTCAAAACGCCCTCCAAACTTCTCATATTTACTGATCGTGGAAATATGGGGCTCATATTTTATGGATTTGGGAATGTAACACAAATTTGATATCCATATTTGAGTCGAAATGTCTGAGGTGCCATCCCTTTTTATAGCCGAGTCCGAATGGCGTGCTGCAGTGCGACATCTCTTTGGGGAGATTTTTTTTATATGACCATGCATGGCAAATGTCGCCAGCATTAAGAGGGGATCACCACCGCTTTAAATTTGGTCCGAAGTTATCGCCAGGATTTGAACGCAGGCATTCAGCGTTATAGGCGGACATAGACATAGTGTTAAGAATACGATATACACATACAAGGCGAAATGTCCCAAACCTTAAAAGATATAAGAGAGTTAAAGAAGGCGCAGCGGAGCGGAGTATGTTTATATAACATCATACAATTTGCTTATCCACTCTTGTTTTTGTACAACTGTTACAACAAACATCCAGAACATTGTAGAGCGTTCAAAGACAAGGTCAACTGATTAAAATGCACTTTCTATTTCATTCCAATGTTAGACCCTGTAGCAGCGCATTGTGTAGAAACATAGTTTTAATAGTTGGTATCAACCAACCCTCGTATCTAAACAAAGCAATTCGAAAAATTCCCCAAACGATCTGTTAACTCTAAGCCGGCAGTGGTCTGAACGCAAGCGTTATAAGCTAAACGCTCATAAATCTGCATAAAATAGTTTGACCATCAGACAGCAGCAGGCCAACAGTGCGCATAGGGAAATAGCGGTGCTCTAGCTGCCGTTATAACAACGATTGTTGACTTGTTTCGGATGGTTAACAAGAAAATCTTGGGGCAAATATTCAAATACAAGAAATTAAACATGTGATTACAATAAAAGCCAATATCATGAAATGGGCTAAGAGATGGTAGGTAGGTAGGTTGACATAATGTGCTTACAATAGCACCTCCCATGAATTGGGCCCAACAATGCGGACAGCTAGCAGCGGTCTGCGGCTGCTGGCAGAGCTCTACTGCGGTGATTCAGTGTTTGAGTCTATGCCACCACCACATAATTGGATACATTTTCAATTTTGCCGCCATTCATCGGAAACCATTCGAATATTAATGTTTAACACTGAATTTTATGTCAACTCCGATCACATCGTCGTTGGGTATAAAAAGCAAAGACATCACGGCGACATGTTACCATTTGCATTGATTTTTTATTTTTCGAAATTCCACATCGAGAGCGGACCACGACAAAATCGCACACAATGAAATCGAATGTGGTAGGTAGGTAGGGCATTTTCTGGTAGTTGCCTATCAAAGCCCTCAAAACTTAATAGCAATTAATAAACAGTTAACATAATTCCATAAATCGATCATTTCAGTTATGGCTGCTGCAGCTGCTGTTGGCAATGTGGTTGACCCTATTACAAGCTAGAGTGCATGCTGCCTACGCTCAGGGTTTTCTGGGAACTACATATGCGGAAGAACAACAAGAAGACCAAAGTGATTTAAAGCAAATAGCGGATATGCTGCATCCACCCTCCTCCGAAGTGGAAGTTCACAAAGATATTTTTTCCTTTTCTCCACCTGAATCGGAGTTTAGTGATGCTGTTGTCGATTTGCCAGCTCCAGGACCCAAGACGCGCTTTAAGATCGTTTTCATACGTTCTCCTGACCCAACCAAGGAGTTGGGCAAATCTGTGGCCCAACTCGCAAAGGCTGCCAACGAAAAGAGAACCATCATTTATGTCCTGCAAAAACATAACGACATCAAGGATTTGGCCAATAGGCTGGCTGAGCTAAAGAAAGAAGCTCCCAATAAGCCTCAAGTGCATTTTGTCAAATATCGCACCAGTGATGAGGCCAATCAGGCAGTACGTACCATACAAAGTCAATATGATTCGTTGGGTGGCAACACCCAAGAATACGAGACTGAAGTGGCGCCTGTTTTAAATCTATTCTCTAAGCGTTGAGCTTAGATTGAGGAAATGTTTAGAACATTTTAAAAAAGTAGACTGTTATGTTGCTAGAAACCAAATATAAAATGTTATGTGAATAATCAAACTAGAATACGAAATCCAAGGGCCCTTTATGGTAAGTAAATGAACACATGTTTGTTTCCGGCCATTTCTACTGCGACGTTTCTAATTTTGACAAGCACGACGTTTCTAAGCAGCCGATTATTTGTTAACAACGTTCCATTATAGTGCACTAATGTAACGACAGATGTATGGGTGTAGTGTTCATCACAGAAATTTATAATCGCTGCGACATGAGTAGAAAAATAAGGTTTATATTCTTCGGCAGAACAATCTGTACATTGGTCTTATAAAAAGACCAAATTCATTGGTCTTATATAACGTATCACAAGAAATAAATGTGGTATAGAGGTTGTGGTCGTGTGATGCGGTAGAACAGGCATGGTCTGGAGTGACACATCGTTCTGCGAGTCGACAATGAGACGTCCTATACTTCGTCCTGTAAACTGTCGTCAAGGGAGTGAAGTGCCCAGCAACGGATCTAATTCACGAAATCAAACTTGGATATCATCGTTGGCATGAACTTCAGCTGTTCCTTACTTCCGTCGAAGCTGAAACCTCATTAATGACCTGATCGGCGACTGTTCGCAATTGAACATTCGAAAAAGATATACCTACTCGACTGCGGTTGAAGCATACTTCCTCCGACCTATATGTTCTGTTGACCTCCGCCGTCAGATATCTCAAGATGGAGATGGTAATGCTGTCTGCATCGTTGGAAGTTCGTAGTGAACTAAGTCTAGCTGTCACGCTTCGACGTTGACGGGTCTGTAGCTCCAATAATCTCTTTGAAAACTCTATGCTCTACTCCAAGGAATTGACCGAAACACTTTCGTAGTTTATTCACAGTGCCGGTGATTTGGAGCGCGTATTCGTTCAAGTAAATCCCAATTTCCTTTCTCTTTAGGCTACCCGTCCTGTCTCACAAAGAGGAGGAGGCAGTCATCAGACTCCCTGATAAAGGGCCTAAAACCCATAAAAGCTTTATTTTTTAACCGATTTCGCTGAAATTTGAACAATTATTAGTTTGACGCCTCCTAACATAGGACCCACATATGCTGAACTTTATTCAGATATAGCTGCCATATAGACCGATTGCACGATTAAGGGTCTAAAGCCCATTAAAGATTTATTTTCTAACCGATTTCGCTGAAATTTGAAACATTGATTAGTTTTACCCCTCCTAACATAGGATCCCCAAATATGGTTCAGATTGGACTATATTTAGATATAGCTGCCATATAGACCGATCTCCCGATTAAGGGTCTAAAGCCCATAAAAGCTTTATTTTTTATCCGATTTCGCTGAAATTTGCAACAGTAAGTAGTTTTACAACTCCTAACATAAGACCCAAATATGGTATAGATCGGACTATATTTAGATATAGCTGCCATATAGACCGATCTCCCTATTGAGGGTCTAAAGCCCATAAAAGCTTTATTTTTTATCCGATTTCGCTGAAATTTGCAACAGTAAGTAGTTTTACGCCTCCTAACATAGGACTTAAATATGGTATAAATCGGACTATATTTAGATATACCTGCCATATAGACCGATCTCCCGATTAAGGGTCTGAAGCTCATAAAAGTTCTATTTATTACCCGATTTCGTTTTAATATGAAACGGAGGGTTACCTTAAGCCTCCTGATATCTGACCTAAATATGGATCAAATCGGACTATATTTAGGGATAGCTGCCATATAGACCGATCTCCAGATAAAGGGTCTAAAGCCCATAAAAGCTTTATTTTTTAACCGATTTCGCTGAAATTTTAAATACTGAGTAGTTTTGCGCCTCCTAACATAGGACCCGAAATAGCTTCAGATCGGACTGTATTTAGATATAGCTACCATATAGACCGATCTCCCGATAAAGGGTCTAAAGCCCATAAAAGCTTTATTTTTTAACCGATTTCGGTGAAATTTGAAACAGTAAGTAGTTTTACGACTCCTAATATAGGACTCACATATGCTTCAGATCGGGCTATATTTAGATATAGCTGCCATATAGACCGATTTCCCGATAAAGGGTCTTAAGCCCATAAAAGATTTATTTTCTAACCGATTTCGCTGAAATTTTAAACATTGATTAGTTTTACCCCTCCTAACATAGGACCCAAATGTGGTTCAGATTGGACTATATTTAGATATAGCTGCCATATAGACCGATCTCCCGATAAAGGGTCTTAAGCCCATAAAATCTGTATTTATTGCCCAATTTCGCTGAAATTCAAAACAATGGGTTATTTAAATCCTCACGACATCTGACCTAAGTATAGTTCGGATCGGACTATATTCAGATATAGGTGCCATATAGACCCATATCCTGATAAAGGGTCTGAAGCCCATAAAAGCATTATTTTGTATCCAATTTCACTGAAATTTGAAACAGTGAGTAGTTTTATGCCACCCGCTATCCGACCCAAATATAGTAAAGATCGGACCGTCATACAGACCGATGTTCCCATTAAGGGTCTGAAATACAAAATTCAAGAGTGACTTATATTTATTAGCCCATTCAATATCCGTGTCGAATTTGGGTGCATAAGTTATCCAATTATCACCGGAATGTGCCGAAAGGGGGTTTTCATATACACCCGTGGTGTGGGGTGTCCAAAGTTCGGCCCGGCCGAACTTAATACCTTCTTACTTGTTATTATTGTTTCTTATACTCTATGAAATGTAATGTTACTATTTTTTTTTTTTAAATTGATTTTTATCCGTTTTTAGTGTTCGCGCGCCATTTCCTAATTTGAATCGTTAAATCACCATTTTGTTGCACTGCACTTAAAATGATTTGCAAATTGTATTTTAAGTTATATGGTAGTTCAATGTCCATGTCCATGCAATGCCTTGCAAATGGATGTTCATTTTATTTGAATTAATCTGATTGTATTTTATGGCCGTCGAGATGGGCCAACGATCGCCCATATGAACGTGTGTTGTTGTAAATGTTGGTTCTCATTCATACACCTTCGTATTTATCGCTCTGCACACGTTTCGACCATATTCAAATCCAAGGGGGGTAAAATTGATGGAGACATTAATATTAAAGACCAACGGCGGAGCCCTCAAACTATGTTTATTAATGGCCTGGCCTAGCAAATAGCACAGACACATTGGCCGGCGGCCAGAGGTCATGGGAGTTTTGCCAATGACCCTCGAAGCAAAAGAAATAGGCTACAAACATACATATAAATATGCAATGGACACACATACATAAAGGTAGGTGTGGGCATGTGTGCGTTATGCCAGGGGATGTTGTAAATGTTACTTCTGCCGTATCTGGACTTGGAGGTACACTTCGTATTGTTGCGAGGATTCTAGAAATTTATGGCAAAACTTGCAGACTTCCTTTGGAAACATGTAGGAAAGAACTAAATCGACAACAATGGCAATTTTTACAGATAAACTCTAAACTAGTTGAATGGATGCAAGTATGCGAAGGAATTACTGGGTAACAAGAAACAAGTTTCTTTAACAGGTTTATGGATTCTAAGGATTTACTTTTGGGATGTACCTAAAATTCAAGTGGTTTTTTCGTCAAGAGATTTTACAATATAAGTGCCTTTATTTGAATCCAATATGATCTTTATTGGTCTACGAATTTAAGTTTGGCTGTAAGGTGTACTCCATTCTTAAAATACTTTATTTCAGCCCGATATTCTCATGATATCTGATTTAGGGGTGTTTTCGGCGGTGAAGTGGTCCCCCAAACATTAAGCCCGGAAAATATATCAGCAACTTGATCTCTTCTCATATATCTATACATCATTCATTTGAACGCCATATTGCCATTGGCCTCAAAATTGAATATAAAATTCGTTTTCTAATCTCATTTAAACTCCTTATTGCAAAAGTCAGCAAATATGTCCGGCTTGGGGGTATTGGCCCTAAAAACTATGAATATTTAGTTCCACTCTCTTTAACACCCAAATTGTCATGGTGAGCAAATACGTTCTATTTCGGGTCTGTTATGGTGGTGGGACGTCCCCTAGACAGTTGGTCCCTAATGTTGATATCAGATATCTACTCCCAAAATTTCCATAGTTGGCAAACATGACCTTGGAAGGTGTTTTGGGGAATGGGCGGCCACTCAGTGTGTTGGGCTTGAAAATATATATCGGATTCGTGTTCTACTCTTAAAACCCTCTTATTTGAGCCTCATATTGCATTAGTCAGCAAATACTTCGTATTTGGGTGGTATTGTGGGGGTGATATCAGATTCGTGCTTTACTCCCAAAGATCTTTCATTTGAGCCCCATATTGCTATAGTCGTAAATTTGTCCCCTTTGGGGGAGGTTTTTTGGGGAGAGGCGGCCCCCAAACACTTGTTCCCATATTTGGATATCAGATTCGAATTCTACACTCAAATACCTTTTATTTAAGTCCCACATTACCTTGGTCAGTAAATAAGTCCTGTTTGGGGGGTGTTTTGGGGAAGGGGTGGTGTTGTGGGGGTGGGGTGGCCCATATACACCTTTCCCGAATATTGATATCAGATTCGTGCTTTACTGCCAACGACCTTTCATTTGAGTCCCATATTGCTATGGTCCTAAATTTGTCCCTTTGGGGGATGATTTTGGTGAGAGGCGGCCTCCCAAACACTTGGTCCCATATTTGGATATCAGATTCGAATTCTATACTTAAATACCTTTTATTTAAGCCCCATATTGCCATGGTCAGTAAATACGTCCAGTTTAGGGGGTGTTTTGGGAAAGGGGTGGACCCCCAGAAATGTGGTCCAACATTTGGATATTAGATTCGTTCTTGCAAATACCTTTCATTTGAGTTCCATATTGCCATGGTCGGTAATTATATCCTATTTAGGGGTGTTTTGGGGGTTGGGGTGGTCCCCCTAACACTTGGTCTGACAATTTGATATACGTTTTCTCATCCTAAATACCTTTCATTTGAGTCCCATATCGTAGTGATTGGTCTAAATATAGGTTTGGTAGGTTTTAGGGTGGGGCGTCCCCCCTAGGTACGCCATCCGAAGTTTGGATACCAAATTTTTATTTTTAGGGTAATATATGAGAGCACACAAAATTTCGCTTAAATCGCACCACCCATCTTCGAGATCTGGCGTTTATGAAAATTAGGGTAAGAGGGAGGGTCCGCCCCCTTCAGATATGGTCTGGTCTAGCGAGCAGCGGGTCTTCACCCTCGACAGCTTATTTTCTAATGGTCGCCCAATTGTTGCAACGTGCCTCCCGCGCAGGCTTCGAAATTCCTCCTCACAGACTCGTTTGTGGCCTCCTCACAGACTTGTTTCTGGTCGTAGAATCGAAATCCTGTTGTGGGTTAACTCAGTCTAGCTGAACACAGATATGGACTTTAACGGACCAGCAGTCATTTGTTTGTTCATTTCGGCGTTCGACTCAAAAACGCGCAGCTGCTTTGGGAATTTCTGACACCAGTGTTTGACGAAATCTCCACCGAGACCTTAAATTTCACACCTTTAAATTGGCTGTTATACAAGAATAAAGCGAACGCGATTTTGATGTTCGGCAAAATGCATGTGAAATGCCGCAATGAAGGTCGCCATTCACCCGATGCCATTTTTAATGAATTTTACTAGTAATAAAGGGTGATTTTTATAGCTATTATGTTTTTGGCAACACCGGTTTAAACAGCTCATGTACGTTTCGTGTTTTGTTTCACTGTCTTCATTTTCAGTTTGGTCCGTTTTATGACGTAGCTAATTTTTGGCACAATGTGTACGTAAATAAGCAGAATTTTCGCTTTTGGAGTGAAGATCAGTCAGAAGCATTGCAAGAGCTACCAAGGCATTCAGAAAAAGTCACAGTTTGGTGAGGTTTATAGGCTGGTGGCATCGTTGGACTGTACTTCTTCAAAGATGATGGGAATTGTAATGTAATTGTGATTGAGAGGCGAGTTCGGTGAACATTTAATTTCACGTTTGGGACCGCCTAGATCGTAACTAGGCGGTCCTATTTTTATACCTCCACCATAGGATGGGGGTATACTAATTTCGTCATTCTGTTTGTAACTACTCGAAATATTCGTCTGAGACCCCATAAAGTATATAAATTCTTGATCGTCGTGACATTTTATGACATGTCCGCCCGTCTGTCCGTCCGTCCATCCGTGGCCGTCTGTCTGTCGAAAGTACGCTTACTTTCGAAGGAGTAAAGCTAGCCTCTTGAAATTTTGCACAAATACTTTTTATTAGTGTAGGTCGGTTAGGATTGTAAATAGCCAATTTGGTTAATTGGTTGATATAGCTGCCATATAAACCGATCTTGGGTCTTGACTTCTTGGGCCTCTAGAGGGCGCATTTCTTATCCGATTGGAATGAAATTTTCCACGACATGTTTTTTAATGACATCCAACAACTGTGCCAAGTATTGTTTAAATCGGTTCATAACCTGATATAGCTGCCATATGAACCGATCTTGGGTCTTGATTACTTAAGCCTCTAGGGGGCGCACTTCTTATCCGATTAGAATGAAATTTTGCACGACGTGTTTTCTTATGACTTTCAACAACTGTGCCAAGTATTGTTCAAATCGGGCCCTAACCTGATATAGCTGCCATATAAACCGATCGTGAATCTTGACTTCTTGAGCCTCTAGAGGGCGCACTTCTTATCCGATTAGAATGAAATTTGGCACGACGTGTTTTCTTATGACATCCAACAACTGTGCCAAGTATTGTTCAAATCGGGCCCTAACCTGATATAGCTGCCATATAAACCGATCTTGAATCTTGACTTCTTGAGCCACTAGAGGGCGTAATTCTCATCCGATTTGAATGAAATTTTGCACGAAGTATTTTGTTATAATATCCAACAAATGTGCCAAGTATGATTCAAGTCGGTCCATAACCTGATGTAGCTGTCATATAAACCGATCCGGAGACTTGACTTCTTGAGCTTCTAGAGGGCGCAATTCTTATCCGATTTGAATGAAATTTTGCACGGAGTATTTTGTTATAATATCCAACAACTGTGCCATGTATGGTTCAAGTCGGTCCATAACCTGATATAGCTGCCATATAAACCGATCTTGAATATTGACTTCTTAGACACTAGAGGGCGCAATTCTTATCCGATTTGAATGAAATTTGGCACGAAGTATTTTGTTATGATATAGCTGTCACATAAACCGATCTGGGGACTTGACTTCTTGAGCTTCTAGAGGGCGCAATTCCTATCCGATTACGCTGAAATTTTGCATGATGTATTTTATTATGACTTTCAACAACTGTGCCGAATAAGTTTCAAATCGGTTCATAACCTAATATAGCTGCCATGTAAACCGATTTGGGATCTTGACTTCTTGAGGCTCTAGAGGTCGCAATTATTATCCGATTTGCCTGAAATTTTGTACGACGCATCCACTCATGGTCATTAACACACGTGTTTATTATGGTCTGAATCGCTCTATAGCCTGATGCAGCTACCTTATAATTCGATCTCTCTATTTTACTTCTTGAGCCCCCAAAGGACGCAATTCTTATTCGAATTGGCTAACATTTTACACAGGGCTCCAACATATGATTTAATTGTGGTCCGAACCGGACCATATCTTGATATCGCTCTATTAGCAGATCAAATCTTTTCTTCTATCCTTTTTTACCTAAGAAGAGATGGCGGGAAAGGAACTCGACAAATACGATCCATGGTGGAGGGTATATAAGATTCGGCCCGGCTGAACTTAGCACGCTATTACTTGTTTGCACATATATCGATTTTCTGGCCTATGACATCATTATCAATTTGAATCTTGAATTGAAATTGTCTATAGAAGTTGTTCAATGTAATCCATGATGGTAGATATATGAGATCCAGCTGAACATATAGAATTTTTTTTATTTTTTTTTTTCATTTGTAAATAGCTGACCTTAAAATGACCTTCAAATTTCGTTATTGATTGAAAATCTATTAATTAAATATTTCAGTTATACAATTGAAAAAAAAAAAAACAAAGCCAACTAGCAACTCATTACCTTTACCAGACTATTATTTCTCGCAAATGTCCCATTAAAGTGCTACATTAAGGAATTCGGTAAGCGCAATTTAACAATTGCCATAACAAGAGCTCCATACCCTTCCTACAATCCCAATCAGGGAAAAGCAGTGGCAAATTGCATTGGGAATACCCAATTTCCTTGCCATGCTCACAGCAAATTGTGTGTGCACTTTTCCGGCAGAGTTGCACAATCTCCATTCGAATAATGAATCTCATCCTTATTAAATTTACATGCCAACACTTTGGCAATTTCAGCCGACGTAATTACATTTGTGGGTGCTCGGCGAAGCAGCGACTACTAAAGGAGGGAAGCGCAAACATTGTATCCGTTGAAAAAATAACAATTAAAAATAATTACAGCAAATAAATCAATACCACAAAGGAATCGCAGGCAAAGTGCCACAGTGCCGGTTGGCAGTTGGCAGTTGGTCGGCGGTGGCCCTAGTGGTATAGGATATAGGGTGTATGGGTGTGAGTGCCGACCATGGCAATTCGACCGACGAAAAATTTAACCGAGAATTCTAAATGTTTTCAGGACACCAAGCTGCGTTGGTATTAGGGCTAGTGCTGGTTCTGGCTTTGGCTTTGACGACTGCGAAAGGCAGATGGCAATGCCTTCGCCGCCATTAATATCATGAACTATAACTTCCTGTTATGAGTTGGCGTAGGGTGGGAGGTACATAGAGAGAGGGAGAGAGTCAAAATAGTTTCCTAACTAGTTGACTGTGTACATAACGGCCCAGCGAAGGAGCACCGCAAATCAAGAGCAGAACGATGGAGGTAAGAGGACACTTTGAAAACATGGCTAGAGAAAGTAGCACGCAATTTCCTTTGGCAACAAATTAGGGCAATGTGTTGCTCTACAACGTTACCTCCGAACGTTTGGCTTCAACTTGTGGCATGCGACAACGGCGGCAGCAGCAGGACGCACGACCATATGTTTTGGTAGCTTTAGTTTACATTGGAAATTATACTGCCAATAAAAACACCAAACTTCTCCGCCCTCAACACCCACGCCAACATGTCGAGAACATATACTCGCGAATTCTCGCTATGTTGCTCTTCTTATTGTGGCCAAAGAATTTGGGCGGCTTAAACGTGCAACACATGACTGAGTATATGTGTGACTTAATTAAGCCATAAATTTTGTTATTTTTGGAAAGTTTCTTCTTGTTAAAATATTGGAAAATTAATTACTTCCAAGGCATTTGGGTTCGTAGGCGGTCCACAGAATTCATATGTACAACAAATGGGTTGAACTTCTGGGGAGTAATAACAAACTTTTCAATTGAATACCTTTCGTGTCTTTCGTTGAACTTTTGAAGGTGTGAGTGAGTACATATTTTCCTTGAGGATAATAGTTGGCAGCAGAAAAACGAAAGAGTCTAACAATTTAAAAGTTTTACAAACAATTCCAAAGTAAATGAGACGATTAAAATGTGTAGATGCATATGGATGTCTAGTTTAACAAAAAATATCAAATCAGAGCCACTGAGTTGGAGAATATTGCTGAACTTAAAAATATGTTGTCCCAACTTAGTGTCTCGATATTAAGGACAAAACAAGTAAAAGCGTGCTCAGTTCGGCCGCGCTGAATCTTATATACCCTCCACCATGGATCGCATTTGTCGAGTCATATCTCTTCTTAGGCAAAAAAAGGATAAAAGAAAAGATTTGCTCTACTATATTAGATATGGTCCGGTTTGGACCACAATTAAATCATATGTTGGAGACCTGTGTAAAATGTCAGTCAATTCGAATAAGGTATACGCCCTTTGGGGGCTCAAGAAGTAAAATAGAGAGAGATCGATTTATATAGGAGCTGTATCAGGCTATAGACCGATGCAGACCATAATAAAAACGTTTGTTGATGATCATGTAAGGATCCGTGGTACACAATTTCAGGCAAATCGGATTAAAAATGAGACCTCTAGAGGCCCAAGAAGTCAACATCCCAGATCGGTTTATATGGCAGCTATATCAGGTTATGAACCGATTTGAACCTTATTTGACAAAGTTGTTGAAAGTAAGAATAAAATAAGTCATGAAAAATTTCAGCCAAATCGGTTAGCAATTGCGCCCTCTAGAGGCTCAAGAAGTCAAGTCCCAAGATCGGTTTATATGACAGCTATATAAGGTTACGGACCGATTTGAACCATACTTGGCACATTTATTGGATAGCATAACAAAATACTTCGCGCAAAAATTCATTCAAATCGGATAAGAATTGCGCCCTCTAGAGGCTCAAGAAGTCAAGACCCAAGATCGGTTTATATGGCAGCTATATAAGGTTATACACCGATTTGAACCATACTTGCTACAGTTGTTGGATATTATAAGAAAATACTTCGAGCAAAATTTCATTCAAATCGGATACGAATTGCGCCTTCTAGACGCTCAAGAAGTCAAGACCTAAGATCGATTTATATGACAGCTATATCTGGTTATGGACCGATTTGCACCATACTTGGCACACTTGTTGTATATCATAACAAAATACTTTGTGCAAAATGTTATTCAAATTGCATAAGAATTGCGCACTCTAGAGGCTCAAGTAGACAAGACCCAAGATCGGTTTATATGACAGCTATATCAGGTTATGAACCGATTCGAACCATACATGGCACAGTTGTTGGATATCATAACAAAACACTTCGTGCAAAATTTCATTCCAATCGGATAAGAATTGCGCCTTCTAGAAGCTCAAGAAGTCAAGACCCAAAATCGGTTTATATGACAGCTATATCAGGTCCAGGACCGATTTGAACCATACTTGGTACAGTTAATGGATATCATAACAAAACACTTCGTGCAAAATTTCATTACAATCGGATAAGAATTGCGCCCTCTAGACGCTCAAGAATCCAAGACCCAAGATCGGTTTATATGACAGCTATATAATGTTATGGATTGATTTGAACCATACTTGGCACATTTATTGGATAGCATAACAAAATATGTCGTAAAAAAATTATTCAAATCGGATAAGAATTGCGCCCTCTAGAGGCTCAAAAAGTCAAGACCCAAGATCGGTTTATATAGCTGCTATATCAGGTTATTGGCCGATTTAAACCTAAATTAGCACAGTTGTTGGAAGTCACAGCAAAACACGTCGTGCAAATTTTCATTACAATCGGATAAGAATCGCGCCCTCTAGACGCTCAAGAAGTCAAGACCCCCGATCGGTTTATATGGCAGTTATATCAGGTTAAGGACCGATTTGAGCCATACTTGGCACATTTGTTGGATATCATAACAAAACACGTCGTGCAAAATTTTATTCCAATCGGATAAGAATTGCTCACTCTAGAGGCTCAAAAAGTCAAGACCCTAGATCGGTTTATATGGCAGCACTATCAGGTTATGAACCGATTTGAACCATACTTGGCACTGTTGTTGGATATCATAACGAAACACGTCGTGCAAAATTGCATTCCATTCGGATAAGAATTGCGCCCTCTAGAGGCTCAAGAAGTCAAGACCCTAGATCGGTTTATATGGCAGCTATATCAGATTATGAACCGATTTAAATCATACTTGGCACAGTTGTTGGATATCAAACCAAAACATGTTGTGCAAATTTTCATTCCATTCTGATAAGAATTGCGCTCTATAGAGGCTCAAGAAGTCAAACCCAAGATCGGTTTATATGACAGCTATATCTGGTTATGAACCGATTTGAACCATACTTGGCACAGTTGTTGAATATCATAACAAAATACTTTGTGCAAAATTTCATTGCAATCGGATAAGAATTGCGCCCTCTAGAGACTGAAGAAGTCAAGACCCCAGATCGGTTTATATGGCAGCGATATCAGGTTATGGACCGATTTGAACAATACTTGGCACTGTTGTTGGATATCATTTATATGGCAGCTATATCGAAACGTGGACCGATTTGGCCCATTTACAATCCAAACGACCTACACTAATAAGAAGTATTCGTGCAAAATTTCAAGCGGCTAGCTCTACTCTTTCAAAAATAAGCGTGCTTTCGACAGATAGACGGACGGACGGACAGACGGACGGTCAAGAATATATATACTTTTTGGGGCCTCAGAGGCATATTTCGAGGTGTTGCAAACAGAATGACGAAATTAGTATACCCCATCCTATGGTGGTTCTTTGTTTTTTTTTGTTTGTTTGTTTGTTTGTCTGTTCCGTATAGACTCAAAAACGGCTGAACCGGGTGGGGGGAGTACCTTCCCCCTTACCCTAACTTTCAAAAAAGCCAGAACTCGGAGATGGATGCACCGAAGTAAGCGAAATTTTGTATGCCACCTTATGGTAACCCAAAAAAACGAAATTGGTATAAAATGTTGGGGTCAAATAACCAGGGGGAACGCCCCAACCCAAAACCCACCCGAGCGGACACGCTTACCGATTGGGACAATATGAGCGCGCAATTCTCATTTGTACAACGGCTTCTCCCATGACATTCGTATTTTGAATGTCTATTATGGTCCGAATCGATCTACAGCCTGATGCAGCTCCCACATAAACCGATCTCCCGCTTATGCTCCTTGAGACCGTACATGTCGCAATTATTATCGGAATGAACTGAAATATTACACAATGAGAATTGCGCCCTCTAGCGGCTCAAAAAGTCAAGATCCATTTACCATCCCAACCGACCTACACTAAATAAAAGTACTTGTGCAAAATATCCAGCGCATAGTTCTAATCCACTTCCACCCATTTGCTCTTTTGAAAATAATTCATTAAAGGAAAAATAATTTCTACTAATACGACAATGCAATTCCATTAAAACTCCCACTCGAAAAAAACGGTGTAGCTATCAACGCCTCGCTCGGAGCATACATAATTTATAAGGCATGAGAGAAGGCGTTCGGTAATAATTTGAAAACTAATTTTCAAGCAAATAGAAAATATTCTAAATTAGAAATATTGTCTGCACGTGAAATTTTTCACTTTATCCTTTGGAAGCGCGAAAAGAAAGTTTTACGCAAAGCATTTGGTACACACCAACCATCATTCCTACACTTCCGCTGCTGCTTCGTATAGGAATGTACGTGGGTGAATCTAAAATGAGAGCCCATAAATAATTCACCTTCAACGTTGGGTGTCAATACCAGTATCGCAAGTTCTTCTAAGTGTAAGTTTCGGTTGTTCTCATTTAAAAATACGAACTAAAAAAAAAGTGGAATAAAGAACGGAAACGCACACAAGTTTTCTCAATAACATACAGATGCACTCGCATTAAGGTGATTTTTAGGGAACACAAACATGGATGCCGAGAAGGAGAGAGGGAGAGGAGAATAAAACGAAATACAGACAATTTTGATAAAGGACTTAAAGTTGGAGTGGGTCGATGACATTGTTTAGGGATATTCCCTTGGGGGACCAATTGTACCCTAGGATCCATGGCAGAATTTACTATACAACAAAAATTTTTCCATTTTTTAGCACTTGGAGATACTGTTGGTAAACTCTTTATAGAGTAATAACGGCAATGCAAATTTGTTATGACATTCCATAAAGGAACAGGAGCAAACTTCTCACATATCAATGAGTGCTCACCTCCTATTTATAGCCTAGTCTGAGTGAGGTGGCGCCGGGCGACACCACTTGTGGGAGAAGTTTTACAACGACTGCGACTCATTTTAAGCCGATCTGGTGATGACCATTCTGCCAACCACATATCCATCCATCCGTCCTTTCAGTTTTCTGTCCGTCTATCAAAAGCACGCTATTTACCGAATGTTTAAACCTATCCACCCAACAATTTGCCTAAATTCTTTTTCTGTCTATAGGTCGGTTGAGACGGTAAATGGGTCAAATCGGGATTCATACCACATTTAAATTTAATTCTTACACTATAACTTTTCAAAAGACTCTAGCACACAATTGCTATCCAATAAGGCTAACATATCGCATATGGAGTTCTGCTATTAGTCTCAATATACGTGCCATATAAGATTCCAATCGATATATGATTCCAATGCTTTTGACCCGATGTGCCCGTTGAACATCTTCAGCTGAATATTAATCCACCGATATCCACTGATACGAAGTAAATGCCTTTTTATACCCTCCACCATAGGATGAGGGTATACTAATTTCGTCATTCTGTTTGTAACTCCTTGAAATATTCATCTAAGAACCCATAAAGTCGATCTAGCCATGTCCGTCCGTCTGCATGTGAGTCGAAAGCACGCTAACTTTCTAAGGAGTAAAGCTAGCTGCTTGAAGTTTTGCACAAATAATTCTTATTAGAGTAGGTCGAATAGGATTGAAAATGAGCCATATAGGTCCACGATTTGATATAGCTGCCATATAAACCGATCTTGAATCATGACTTCTTGAGCCACTAGAGGGCGCAATTCTTCTCTGAAATTTAGCACGAGGTGTTTTGTAATGATTTCCAACAACTGTGCCAAACACGATTGAAATCGGTTCATAGCCTGATATAGCTGCCATATAAACCGATCTTAGGTATTGACTTCTTGAGCCTCAAGAGGGCGCAAATCCAATCCGATTCGGCCGAAATTTTGCATGAGGTGTTTTGTTATGACTTCCAACAAATGTGTCAAGTACGGTTGAGATCGGCTCATCATCTTATATAGCTGTCACATAAACCGATTTAGGGTCTCGATTTCTTCATCCTCTAGAGGGCGCAATTCCTATCCGATTCGGCCAAAATTTAGCATGAGGTGTTTTGTTATAACTTCCAACATCTGTGGTATGTATGGTTCAAATCAGTTCATAACCTGATATAGCTGCCATATTAACAGATCTCGGCTCTTGACTTCTTGAGCCTCTAGATGGCGCAATTCTTATCCGATTGGAATGAAACTTTGCACGACATGTTTTGCTAAAACTTACAACAACTGTGCTATGTATGGTTCAAATCGGTTCATAAACTGATATAGCTGTCATATAAATCGATCTTGGATCTTGACTTCTTGAGCCACTAGAGGGTGCAATTCTTATCCGATTCGGCCGAAATTTGGCATGAGGTGTTTGGTTATGACTTCCAACTACTGTGCTAAGTATGGTTCAAATCGGTTTATAACCTTATTAGCTGTCACATAAACCGATCTAGGGTATTGACTTCTTGAGCCTCTAGAGGGCGCAATTCCTATCCGATTCGGCCGAAATTTAGCGTGAGATGTTCTGTAATGACTTTAAACTATTGTACAATGTATGGTTCAAAACGAGTCATAACCTGATATAGCTGCCATATTAACCGATCTAGGGTCTTGATTTTTTCAGCTTCTAGAGGGCGCAATTCCTGTCCAATTTGGCCGAAATTTTGCATGAGGTGTTTTGTTATGACTTCCAACTACTGTGCTATGTATGGTTCAAATCGGTTCATAACCTGATATAGCTGTCACATAAACCGATCTAGGGTATTGACTTCTTGAGCCTCTAGAGGGCGCAATTATTATTCGATTTATCTGAAATTCTATACAACGGCTATCCCCATGATCTTCAATATACGTGTTAAAAATGGTCTGAATCGCTCTACAGCCTGATTGAGCTCCCATATAAACTAATCTCTAAATTTTACTTCTTGAGCTCCTAAAGGACGCCATTCTTATACAAATTGGCTGAAATTTTACACAGTGACTTCTACTATGGTGTGCAATATTCCATTCGGTTATGGTCCAAATCGGTCAATAACCTGATATAGTTGACATATAAACAGATCTGGGATCTTGACTTCTTGAGCCTCTAGAGGGCGCAATTATTATCCGATTTGGTTGAAATTTTGTACAACAGCTTATCGCACGACCTTAAACATACGTGTCAAATATTTTCTGAATGCGTCTATTGCCTAATACAGCTGCCATATAAACCGATCTCCTTATCTTACTTTTTGAGTCCCTAAGGGATGGAATTCTTACTTGAGTTGGCTGTATTACACTGAATGACTTCTACTATGGTCTCCAAAATTCGATTAAATTATGGTTCGAATCGGACCATAACTTGATATAGCTCCTATAGCATAGAAATTATTTTCTTTAATCCTTTGTTGGCCTAAAAAGAGATACCAGGAAAAGAACTCAACAAATGCGATCCATTGTGGAGGGTATATAAGATTCGGGCTGACCGAACTTAGCACGCTTTTACTTGTTTTTTTTTTTTTCAAATGTTTATACTCACCACCGAAGTATGGGGGTATATTTATTTTGTCATTCCGTTTGCAACACGTCGAAATATCCATTTCCGACAGTATAAAGTATATATATTCTTGATCAGAGTAAAAATCCGGGACGATCTTGACATGTCCGTCCGTCTGACTGTTGAAATCACGCTGCAGTCTTTAAAAAGTGAGATATTGAGCTGAAACTTTGCACAGATTCTTTTTTTGTCTTTAAGCAGGTTAAGTTCTAAGATGGGCTATATCGGACTATATCTCGATATAGCCCCATATAGACCGATCGGCAGTTTTAGGGTTTTAGGCCCATAAAAGCCACATTTATTATCCGATTTTGCTGAAATTTTGGACAGTGGGTTGTATGATGCACTTCGATATACTTCTTCAATTTGGCCCAGATCGGTTCAGATTTGGATGAGGCAGTCATGTAGACCGATCCTACGATTTAGGGTCTTAGGCCCATAAAATCCACATTTGTCATCCGATTTTGCTGAAATTTGGGACAGTGAATTGTGTTAGGGCCCTCGACATCCTTCGTCAATTTGGCTAAGATCGGTCCACATTTGGATATAGCTACCATATAGATATTTTGTTATACACAATTGAATAATGACTGGTACCGATCAGTATTTGGTCTAAATCGGAACATATTTCGATATAGTTGCTATGAGACATAACGTATGCAATTTATACCGGATTTTGATGAAAGGTGGTTTATATATATACCCGAGGTTGTGGGTATCCAAAGTTCGGCCCGGCCGAACTTAACGCCTTTTTACTTGTTTTAAATTTTTCTTCTCATACACGACCCAGTTTACTACCCATCCCTTGAAGTATTATTCACATTTCAAGTGTATATAATTTCCCATTTCAAACAAGACCAAAGTGGGCCAATGGCATGTGGCAAAAAAGTAGAAGCAATTTCTTTCCGAGTTGTGATGCGAGTGGTGTTTGTTTGCAAAACTATTTTTGCCTTAAACGCAACCAAATAAATGAATGCTGACCAACAAAACGGTAGTGATTGCACACAAACACAATCACTAACACTTACAAGGGATACGAGAAAGAAACTTTCAAACCGGATGTAAGGTGTTCATGGTGAAAGTCATGGGTAAATGGAATTTAAACAACATTTTGCAAACATTTTTAAGATATAAATACATTTTTTTGAAAAGTTTTTGGAGTTTTCAATAGTGGTTAAGAGCATAAAACGCATTGGGACTGTAGGCAACTATGATAAGAGTTAAGAGCCCAACTATATATTTAAGTGCTAAATAAAGTTGTGTTCCCAAATTTAACTATAATTTCCGGTACTAATGGAGAAGTTTAACGGCCTTTTTCATAAAACTTAATAAAGATATGAAAAAGGTTTTTTTGACATGTTTCCTTTATAGAGCTGTCAAAAGAAACTAAAAGCTCAGTTCAGTCGGGCCAAATCTTATATACCCTTTATCACGGATCACGTTTATCAAGTTCTCGATATCTCTCTGCAGGCAAACAAAGGATAATGGTTAAGAATTGCTGTGTTATTTGGCCAATATCTTGTTGCGGACTGATTCAGACCATAGTTGGTTAAGACATTGGAGTCATTGTACAAAATTTCAGTTAAATGGGATATGAATTGCTCCTTATAGGGGCTCAAAAAGTAAATTTGGGAGATCGGTTTATATGAGAGCTATATCAGGTTATGAACCGATTAAGACCATACTTGGCAACTATGTTGGCGATCATAAGAAAAGTCATTGTACAATAAGTAAAAAGGCGTTAAGTTCGGCCGGGCCGAAATTTGGATACCCACCACCTCGGGTATATATGTTAACCACCTTTCATCAAAATTCGGTGAAAATTTCATACCTTATACTCATATACCTCATACCGATCTCAACTATATACGACACGGATGTCAAAAAGCCGAACATAAGTCACTGTATCAAATTTCAGTGAAATCGGATTATAAATGCGCCTTTTATGGGGCCAAGACTTTAAATCGAGATATCGGTCTACATGGCAGCTATATCCAAATCTGGACCGATTTGGGCCAAGTTGCATAAACATGTCGAAGAGCCTAACGCAAAGCACTGTCCCGAATTTCGGCGAAATCGGACAATACATGCCTCTTTTATGGGCCCTAAACCTAAAATCGTGAGATCGGTATATATGGCAGCTATATGAAAATCTGGACCGACCCGGGCAAAATTGAAGAAGGACGTCGAAGAGCCTAACCAAACTCACTGTCTCAAATTTCAGCGACATCGGACAATAAATGGGTCTTTTATGGCCCTAAAACCTAAAACCTAGATATCGGTTTATATGGCAGCTATATCCAAATCGGGACCGATCTGTGCGATATTGCAGAAGTATGTCAAGGGGCTTAACTTAACTCATTGTTCCAAATTTCAGCGACATCGGACAATAAATGAGCATTTTATGGGCCCAAAACCACAAATCAAGAAATCGGTCTATATGGCAGCCATATCCAAATCTGAACCGGTCTGGACCAAATTGAAGAAATATGTCACAGGGCCTAACACAACTCACTGTCCCAAATTTCAGCAAAATCGGATAATAAATGTGGCTTTTATTGGCCCTACATCATAAACCGGAGGATCGATCTATTTATATGGCCGCTATATCCAAATCTGGACCGATCTGAGCCAAATTGACGAAGGATGTCGATGGGCAGTACACAATTCACTGTCCCGAATTTCATCAAAATCGGATAATAAATGTGGCTTTTGTGGGCCTAAGACCCTAAACCGGAGGATCGGTTTATATGGCAGCTATATCCAAATCTGAACCGATCTGGGCGAATTTAACGAAGGAAGGCGAAGTGCCTAAGACAACTCACTGTCCCAAATTCCAGCGAAATCGGATAATAAATGTGGCTTTTATGGGCCTTAGACCCTGAATCGGAGGATCGGTCTATATGGCAGCTATATTCAAATCTGGACCGATCTGAGCCAAATTGACGAAGGATGTCGAAGGGCCTAACACAACACACTGACCCAAATTTCAGCAAAATCGGATAATAAATGTGGCTTTTGAGGGCCTAAACCGGAAGATCGGTCTATATGGCAGCTATATCAAGATATAGTCCGATATAGCCCATCTTCGAACTTAAACTGCTTATGGACAAAAAAAGAATCTGTGCAAAATTTCAGCTCAATATCTCTATTTTTAAAGACTGTAGCGTGATTTCAACAGACAGACGGACAGACGGACGGACATGTCTAGATGGTCTGGGTGGGAAATGGATATTTCGATGTGTTGCAAACGGAATGACAAAATGAATATACCCCCATCCTTCGGTGGTGGGTATAAAAATTCAACCGAAGCAGACAAAAACTGCGCCATCTAAGGACTCAATAAGCGCAATCGAGAGATCGGCTCATATCAGAGCTATACCAGGTTTTAGATCGATTCACACCATTTTGGCACGTAACTTGGAGGTTATAGTAGAAGTCATTGTGCAAAATTTTAGCCAAATCGGATAGAGCCGGAAAACTATCGA
Organism: Stomoxys calcitrans; assembly: GCF_963082655.1. Classification (NCBI taxonomy): domain Eukaryota; kingdom Metazoa; phylum Arthropoda; class Insecta; order Diptera; family Muscidae; genus Stomoxys; species Stomoxys calcitrans. Next base: position 107,386,660 of record NC_081553.1, read on the forward strand.
TAATCGCAACATTCGATATTTTCGATATTTTCAATAATGAACATCGATAATATCAATACTATCGATAATTTCTCATCCTCTATATTTTAAACAAAAATGGGAAGTAAAAATCTGGAGATCGATTTATTCAAAAGCAATATCAATCCACGAACCAAATAAAGGCAGGGTAGTAAAGTCAGCTGGAAGTCATAAGAGAAATCATTGTACAAAATGTTAGCCTAATCGGATGAAAATTAAGCCCTTATAGGCGAAATGTATCTTAAAGCACACATTCAGTGTCGGTTTGCTTATTTTTGTTTAGTTTTGCAAAAAATTTTACTTTTGCCATTGTAGCCATTGGAAAAAAATCAATCGATATTCAGCCAAAAAGTTAAATATCGATAGTCTCGATAGTGCCATCGATAATTTGCCACCACTACTATAGGGACTTAGGAAGTATAATCGGGAGATCGGTTAAAATGGAAGCTTTATCAAAACATGGTGGTCACAATGGCGCAAAGGTTAAAATGTCCGCCTCTGTCGCAGAACGCCTTGGTTCAAATAAAGGCGTGAACATCAGAAAAATTTTCAGCGGTGGTTTTCTCCTCCTAATGCTGGCAACATTAGCGAATTACTATTCCATAGTTAAACTTGGCTAACCCGAAGCCTTTCGGGTCGACATAGTCCGAGTTAAGGAAGTGGGCGACGAGTGCGCATGCAACATTGTGAAACAGCGAAACGGTCGGTACGACGGCGAAAATCCTATGGGGGGAACCCAAATCTTGAAAAGACGAGGCTATTACTGAAAGGAAGCAAAAAGGAGGTCAGTATATCCAATTGGTATCATAACGGGACACATAGGACTATGAGCTCACTTATGTAAAATCGTTACGGCAAGTGATAGCATGTGTAGGGCATGCGGGGAAGATGATGAGACGTTGGAGCATTTCCTTTGTCATTGCCCGGCTTTCGCGTCCAACAGATACCGGTTCTTAGGTGGTGACACAATATCAGACCTGAACCAACTTAGGGGAGTGGCATTGAAAGCAATTAAGGTATTTGTAATTAGCACGGAATTCCTAACTTAAAATTTTCTTTTTAGAAGTTACTTTACAGATTTTAGAGCGCACAACAAGCCGATTACTGGCTTAGGTGTATGTCCATAGTGGCATGGGGCGGATTAATATCTGCATCCTCTTTTCAACCTAACCTAATCTACTATGCCATGTAAAACTTCTCTCCAAAGAGGTGTTGCACTGCGGCACTCCGTTAGGAGTCGGCTATAAAAAAGGAGGTCCCTTATGATTGAGATTAAACTTGAAACGGACTGCATTCATTGATATGTGAGAAATTTGACCCAGTTTCTTAGTGGAATATTCATGGGCAAAATTTGCAATTTGCAATGTAGAGATAATGCAAAACCCAGTTTGGTACTCTTCAGTTTAATCAATAAAATCTTGGCTTTCTTCTGACGAGGAAGATTCTGCGATGACCTTCAAAGTTTATTACGCATTATATTTCCTATTAAACTTAAAAAAAAACGTTTCCCAATACACGTTGCCAGTAAATTGTTTTGTATAGAGTATAGAGTATATAAATTTCATTTGTACTAAATGACTCAGAAATAAGAAATTGAGGAAATTAAAACATTTTTGTTGCATCTTATTCCTCTACCCAAAGAACTTGCACCATAAAACACATACGAGTGAACAACAACAGCAACCTTTGCCATTAGAAGATTTAAAGCTATGTCCGCAGCATCATTTCAAGCAGTCAATGGACCGACCACTGGTCCATGGTCAATGACCATGGAGTTGGGCATGCTTCCTTGCTTGCCTGCCTGCCTGGTTTATTGTTCGCATTTACTCGTGCGCTACAACAATAAATATTGACTCACTCACCTGTGCTTCTTGACGTCAAAGTGTTTTTTGACAGTCTCCATGTGATGTTTATTGTCAAAGTTGCTGTTTCCGTGGTGTTGCTGTTGGATCTCGTAGTCATCGATATCGATGTCATGCATGATGGTCAGGGAACTGAAGGGATTGTTGAAAATGGACGCACCTCGATTGTGATGGCCTTTAGATGAAGCAGCATAGCAACACAAAACAAAAATACACACCAATGGACAGAGACAAAGCAGGAACGCCAATCAGTAAAGGATGTAAGGACCGCACATGGAGCCGAGCATGGATAGAAAGAAAGAAATAAAATGAAATGGTAAAATTAATTAAATTTCATTGCTGTGAATGTTTTTGAAAATACAACCAGCAATGGCCAGCGACAAAAAGGGTCCATTTGTGGCGGATTGAAAGAAAAAGCGTAAAATTTAAAGTTTTGATTTAGTTTGTCCATTACATACCTCATGTTAATGGTAGGCAATAGAAGGGATTCCAAACTCACATTTAAACTGATACTCGATAACTATTGCTACGCTTATATAACTTTTATCCGATTTTTATAAGAACCGGAATGGTTTGTCGTATTGACATTCCATACTTTGAAGGCTACAATTTCAAATCCCATTGCAAAATATTTTGTTTCCCAATTTTTCCTTGCCCTTCCAAATGTTATCCTTTCTTATCACCCCAATACACATGCTTGAAAGCTTTGAAGAACACACATCCTTTCGTTTTCTTTTTTTTAGCACACTTAATTTACTATCAATAGACAATGAGTTTGAGGTAATTATACCCCCGACTCACAGGTCATTCATTCCGTAAACGTTTATCCATGCTTATGTATGCCCCAGTGCCCAGCAACTGATCTCTTTTCACTTTAGACTTTTTTGTATCGGACATTTTGCTGGACATTAGATTGACTGGAGTAGAAAGACATCAAATTTCCGGTAAATTTCTTTTCCCCCTTACGTTAAATTAAATTCCTATGAGCTTGTTGTTGTCAATCTTTTTTCTATTTTTAACTCTGCTAAAGGAGAGTAAAATTGAGTTTACTTAAACAAAAACAGGGATACTGTTTAAGGAAATAAAATTAGAAATTTATTTCCATTATAGTTAAGAGAAAGAGTCACGAGAGATTCATTCCTGCCTTGCTTCCAGAGAATCGATTAACAAATGACCATTTGATTGCAATATTACTGCAAATCGGACGAACATATATATGGGAGCTATGTCTAAATCTGAACCGATGTCGAGCAAACTTTCTTTCTTTTGGGACGATTGGCCAATAAATGAGCTTGCTGTGACTCTAGAAGTCAAAATCGGGCGATATATATATATATGAGAGCTATATCTAGATCTAAATCGATTTCCATGAAATTCACCAGCAATATTGAGAGTCAAGAGAAAATCCCTCCTGCCGAATTTCGAGAAAATCGGTTAACAAAGGACAATATTATACAATATTGCAATATTACTAGAAATCGGACGAACATATATATGAGAGCTATATCCAAATCTGAACCGATTTTGACCAAACTCTATGTATATTTTGGTAGTCATCGAGGAAAGCGTTGTGCAATATTTTGGCAAGATTGGTCAATAAATGTACTTGCAGTGGCTCTAGGAGTGAAAATCGGCCGATATATACATATGAGAGCTATATCTAAATCTGAACCGATTTCCATGAAATTCACCAGTAATACCAACGGTCGTAAAAAAAATTCTTTCTGCCAAATTTCAAAAAAATCGGTTAACAAATGACCATTTCATTGCACTATTGCTAAAAATCGGACGAACATATATATGGGAGCTATATCCAGATCTGAACCGATTTTTTGCAATTTCAATAGGCTTCGTCTATAGGCCGAAAAACATGCCTGTACCAAATTTGAAGACGATCGGATGAAAACTGCGACCTGTACTTTGTACACAAATTAACATGGACAGAAGAACGGACGGACAGACAGATAAACGGACATAGCTAAATCGAATCAGAAAGTGATTCTGAGTCGATAGGTATGCTTATCAATGGGTCTATCTCTCTTCCTTTTGGGTGTTACAAACTAATTCACTAAGTTATAATACCCTGTACCACAATAGTGGTGTAAGGTATAAAAATAGAGATATTGATTTGAAACTTTGCAATTTTTTTTTTTTTTTTTTGCATAGGCAGCTTAAGTTCGAAGATGAGCTATATTGAACTATAGCTTGATATAGCTCCCACATAGACCGATCTGCCGATTCGAGATCTTAGGCCCATTAAAGCCACTTTTATTATCCCATTTCACTGAAATCTGGGACAGGGATCTGTGTTAGGCCTCTCGACATTTTTGTTCAATAAGGATCGGTCCAGATTTGGATATAGCTGCCATATACACCGATCTCTCAATTTAAGGTCTGGGGCCCACAAAAGGCACATTTGTCGTTCCCAGTTTAATATGACCCAGATCGAGCCAGATTTGAATGTAGCTGCCATATAGACCGATCTCCCGATTTAAGTTTTTGGGACGATAATAGCACGTTTATTTCTTATTTTGGAGGCCACCGTAGCTCAGAGGTTAGCTGGTCCGCCTATGACGCTGAACCGGGGTTCGAATCCTGGCGAGACCATAAAAAAATGTTTTCACCGGTGGTTTTTTCCCTCCCAATGCTGGCAACATTTGTGATGTACTATGCCATGTAAAACTTCTCCCCAAAGAGTTGTCGCACTGTGGCACGCCGTTCGGACTCGGCTATAAAAAGCAGGCCCCTTATCATTGAGCTTAAACCTGAATCGGACTGCACTCATTGATATGTGAAAAGTTTGCTCCTGTTCCTTAGTGGAATGTTCGTAGACAAAATTTGCAAATTTGCAATAGCACGTTTATTATTCGATTTCGCTGAAATTTGATGCAGTGAGCCGTGTAAGGCTCTTCGACATTCATGTTCAATATGGCCCAGATCGGTCTATATTTATATATAGCAGCCATACAGACCGACCGATTTCAATGATATTTGGTACATGTTAAACTCTTCTATAGCCGTGCCGGTCGGATCGGTCTATATTTGGATATAGCTGCCACATACATATTCCTACCTCCCGATTTAATGTCTGAGGCCTATACCCGATCGGTCTATATTTATATATAGATCGGTCTATATTTATATATAGCAGCCATACAGACCGATCTCTCAATTTAAGGTTTTGGACTTGTAAGACGTGCATTAATTGCCCGATTTCACTGGTACAGTGAGCCATGTTAAACCCTTCTATATCCATCCCTTATATAGTTAAGATCGGTTTATATTTGGATATATTGTAGTTGCCACATACATATTCCGATCTCCCGATTAATGTCTGAGGCCTATACCCGAGGTAGTGGGTATCCAAAGTTCATCTTGGCCGAACTTAATATCTTGTTATACCCTCCACCATAGGATGAGGGTATACTAATTTTGTCATTCTGTTTCTAACTCCTCGAAATATTCGTCTCAGACTTCATAAAGTATATAAAGGGTGATTTTTTTGAGGTTAGGATTTTCATGCATTAGTATTTGACAGATCACGTGGGATTTCAGACATGGTGTCAAAGAGAAAGATGCTCAGTATGCTTTGACATTTCATCATGAATAGACTTACTAACGAGCAACGCTTGCAAATCATTTTCAGTGAATCATTTTCAGTGAAATCATTTTCAGTGAATCGACAAATTTTGTTCAGCGATGAGGCTCATTTCTGGTTGAATGGCTACGTAAATAAGCAAAATTGCCGCATTTGGAGTGAAGAGCAACCAGAAGCCGTTCAAGAACTACCCATGCATCCCGAAAAATGCACTGTTTGGTGTGGTTTGTACGCTGGTGGAATCATTGGACCGTATTTTTTCAAAGATGCTGTTGGACGCAACGTTACGGCGAATGAACACATTTCGAACCGAACACTGATTTTGGTAATAAAATTCAATGATTTGCAAGCGTTGCTCGTTAGTAAGTCTATTCATGATGAAATGTCAAAGCATACTGAGCATCTTTCTCTTTGACACCATGTCTGAAATCCCACGTGATCTGTCAAATACTAATGCATGAAAATCCTAACCTCAAAAAAATCACCCTTTATATTCTTGATCGTCATGATATTTTATATTGATCTAGCCAAGTCCATCCTTCCTTCCGTCCGTCCTTCCGTCCGTCCGTCCGTCCTTCCGTCCGTCCTTCCGTCCGTCCTTCCGTCCGTCCTTCCGTCCGTCCTTCCGTCCGTCCTTCCGTCCGTCCTTCCGTCCGTCCTTCCGTCCGTCCGTCCTTCCGTCCGTCCTTCCGTCCGTCCTTCCGTCCGTCCTTCCGTCCGTCCTTCCGTCCGTCCTTCCGTCCGTCCTTCCGTCCGTCCTTCCGTCCGTCCTTCCGTCCTTCCTTCCGTCCGTCCTTCCGTCCGTCCTTCCGTCCGTCCTTCCGTCCGTCCTTCCGTCCGTCCTTCCGTCCGTCCTTCCGTCCGTCCTTCCGTCCGTCCTTCCGTCCGTCCTTCCGTCCGTCCTTCCGTCCGTCCTTCCGTCCTTCCTTCCGTCCGTCCTTCCGTCCGTCCTTCCGTCCGTCCTTCCGTCCGTCCTTCCGTCCGTCCTTCCGTCCGTCCTTCCGTCCGTCCTTCCGTCCGTCCTTCCGTCCGTCCTTCCGTCCGTCCTTCCGTCCGTCCTTCCGTCCGTCCTTCCGTCCGTCCTTCCGTCCGTCCTTCCGTCCGTCCTTCCGTCCGTCCTTCCGTCCGTCCTTCCGTCCGTCCTTCCGTCCGTCCTTCCGTCCGTCCTTCCGTCCGTCCTTCCGTCCGTCCTTCCGTCCGTCCTTCCGTCCGTCCTTCCGTCCGTCCTTCCGTCCGTCCTTCCGTCCGTCCTTCCGTCCGTCCTTCCGTCCGTCCTTCCGTCCGTCCTTCCGTCCGTCCTTCCGTCCGTCCTTCCGTCCGTCCTTCCGTCCGTCCTTCCGTCCGTCCTTCCGTCCGTCCTTCCGTCCGTCCTTCCGTCCGTCCTTCCGTCCGTCCTTCCGTCCGTCCTTCCGTCCGTCCTTCCGTCCGTCCTTCCGTCCGTCCTTCCGTCCTTCCGTCCGTCCTTCCGTCCGTCCGTCCTTCCGTCCGTCCTTCCGTCCGTCCTTCCGTCCGTCCTTCCGTCCGTCCTTCCGTCCGTCCTTCCGTCCTTCCGTCCTTCCGTCCTTCCGTCCGTCCTTCCGTCCGTCCGTCCTTCCGTCCGTCCTTCCGTCCGTCCTTCCGTCCGTCCTTCCGTCCGTCCTTCCGTCCGTCCTTCCGTCCGTCCTTCCGTCCGTCCTTCCGTCCGTCCTTCCGTCCGTCCTTCCGTCCGTCCTTCCGTCCGTCCTTCCGTCCGTCCTTCCGTCCGTCCTTCCGTCCGTCCTTCCGTCCGTCCTTCCGTCCGTCCTTCCGTCCGTCCTTCCGTCCGTCCTTCCGTCCGTCCTTCCGTCCGTCCTTCCGTCCGTCCTTCCGTCCGTCCTTCCGTCCGTCCTTCCGTCCGTCCTTCCGTCCGTCCTTCCGTCCGTCCTTCCGTCCGTCCTTCCGTCCGTCCTTCCGTCCGTCCTTCCGTCCGTCCTTCCGTCCGTCCTTCCGTCCGTCCTTCCGTCCGTCCTTCCGTCCGTCCTTCCGTCCGTCCTTCCGTCCGTCCTTCCGTCCGTCCTTCCGTCCGTCCTTCCGTCCGTCCTTCCGTCCGTCCTTCCGTCCGTCCTTCCGTCCGTCCTTCCGTCCGTCCTTCCGTCCGTCCTTCCGTCCGTCCTTCCGTCCGTCCGTCTGTCTGTCGAAAGCACGCTAACTTTCGAAGGAGTAAAGCTTCGAACGCCAAATCGGTCCATCTTTTGATATAGCTGCCTTATAAACCGATCTTGGGTCTTGACTTTTTGAGCCAATTAAGGCCGCAATTTTATTCCGATTTGACTGAAAATTTGCATGACACATTTCGTGACAACTTCCAACAAATGTGCTATGTATGGTTCAAATCGGTCCATAACCTGATACAGCCGTCATATTAACCGATCTTGGGTCTTGTCTTCTTGATCCTTTAGAAGGCGCAATTCTTAACCGATGTGGCTAAAATTTTGCATAACATGTTTCGTCTTAACTTCCAACAACTGTGCCTAATATGGTTTAAATCGGTCCATAACCTGGTATAGCCGCCATATAAACCCATCATGGGTCTTGACTTCTTGAGCCTCTAGAGGGCGAAATTCTCGTCCGATTTGACTGAAATTGTGCACATGGTGTTTTGGTACCACTTTCAATAACTGCACTAAGTATGGTTCAAATCGGTCCATGTTTTGATATAGCTGTCATATAAACCGATCTGGGGTCTTGACTTCTTCAGACTCTAGGGGCGCAATTTTTATCCGATTTGGCTGAAACTTTGTACGAGGTGTTTTGTTATGACTTCCAACAACTGTGCTAAGTATGATTCAAATCGGTTCATAATCTAGTATAGCTGCCATATAAACCGATCGGGGGTCTTGACTTCTTCAGCCTCTAGAGGGCACAATTTCTATCCGATTTGGCTGAAACTTTGCATGAGGTGTTTTGCTATAACTTCCAACAACTGTGTTAGATATGATTTAAATCGGTTTATAATCTGGTATAGCTGTCGTATAAACAGATCTTGGATCTTCACTTCTTGAGCCGCTAGAGGGCGTAATTCTAATCCGATTTGGCAGACATTTTGAACAACGGCTTCTCTCTTTACCTTCAACATACCTGTCTAATATGGTCTGGATCGATCAATAGCTTGATGCAGCTCCCATATAAACCTGTTTTGCTTTTTGAGCCCCTACAAGGCGCAATTCTTATCCGAATGAACCGAAATATTACACAATGACTTCTACAACGTTCAGCATTCAATTCATTTATGGTCCGAATAAGCTTTAACTTTATTCAATATTCTTTGTTTGCCTAAAAAGAAATACCGCGCATAGAACTCGACAAATGCGAGCAATGGTGGAGGGTATGTAAGATTCGGCCCGGCCGAACTTAGCATGCTCTTATTTGTTATAAGAGGTTCTCGCTAGGCATCGAACCTAGGCGTTCAGCATCATGGGCGTTGTTGCAAACCTCTGAGCTACGGTGGTCTACATAGAATGCCCCTATTCTTTAATGAATATCATGGGCAAATTTTACAATTACCAAGAATGGGAGAAGGATTATGTATAGAAAGTTATATAATTTGAATGCCATTTTGTCTTACATTTTTTGATTTTAAATTAGATATTTCCCCAGGGGGATACAAATAAATTCAAGTTTGAAATCACTGAAATCAAAAAAATAGAAAAAACTGTCTGCCATGACCAAATAAATTTTACATTTCTCCTTTGACCAAAAACTTTTCAAGGATAAAGTTTTTTTTTTTCGCTTTGTTTCTTTGCAGTCCTCAGCATAGAGGACGGACTAATAGAAATCTGTGAAATGAAAGACAAGAAAAAATGAACGATACGAGTATGTTTTAATAGAATATTTACCGAACAATTGCATTGAGAAACTGCATTTATTCTTCGAGGATAAATATCATGCTGGCTGCTACTTGATTGCAGCAGACACAAAACTTTTCAAGGATCAACATAACCTTCCCCTCACTCGGCACTCCCCCACACACAAAGAACAGAATGTGGCTCCCACGAATAGCACACACACACACCAGCACAAGGCGAATACTCTGCAGCACAGCATATTTCCGAAAGAGCAATAGCAGCAACATTTGCAATAGAATATAATGGTGTTATCCTTATATGGAAGATGTATTGAAGGAGGAGGGGAGAGGAACCTATTTCAATGAATTTAGATTTGTCAGATAAGACTACAGCTTTATTGTGAGCAAAGTCTTGAGGAAATAAACTTTGTTTTCATTCCATTGCCTTTGTAACCAAGCAGCTATGGGGGTATTACTGGTATCCCGTTTTCCTTTTGTTTCTTCTTCTTCCCAAAAAGACGATTATTGCGAAATGGAAGCCATGGTGGGATTTATTTTTGCAAAGATTTCTATGTGGAAATACACATACTCCACAACGAACATGTATGGGGAAAATAAAACATTAAGAATCAATTGAAGCCTAAAATACGTTTAAGGATTTTGTGCATTTTCAATGAATGATAGGCAAGACATGAAGGCATCTATCAACGATTTCAGTAACGATGCCAAAATGTTGATATCCTTTAAAAATTGTTTGAAAAAATCAATCAAGGACTGACTATTGAAATGAAAACAAAATTTATGATCATCATCAGCATTAGTTGAGAAATATATTAAAATGTTAATAAACAATTGGAATGAACTCTTGATAGAGATGAATTCGAGCAGTCATTTATGCCTTGCCAATTATTTTGGCTATTAGAAATTCAGATGAAAAACATTTGCGAGAACAAAATAACGAGCTTGACAGTGATCAAACGAAAGCTTAATTTTGACAATCATTCAGAAGAAATATTCAGGGAAATTCTTTATAGAACTGTTCGATTAATTTTGAAGGACATCAAAATATTTAAAATTTTGTTGGACTTACACATATGGCTTACTTACATATTCGCCTTATAATTTGCGCAAGAAATTGCACTTTGGATGCTAGCAAAAAAATTTTGTTGAAAACATATCCGATATATAACCAGTAAGGAAGGGCAAAAGTCGGGTGGTGGCGATTATATAATACCCTACACCTACCCTATAAGTAAAATGTGGGAGCTATATTCAATTCTGAAACATTTTTGAAGGACCTCAGCGAGCAAACATATGTTCAAACTGAAATAACTACGGTTGTCAAATGACAACATTATTGGAAATTACCCTAAATCGGACGACCACATATATGGGAGCAATATCCAAATCTAAACCGATTTCTATGAAATTCACCTGTAATGTCTGGAGTCATAAGAAAATCCTTCCTGCCAAATTTCGAGAGAATTGGGTAACAAATGACCATTTTATTGCATTATTACTGCAAATCGGACGAACATATATATGGGAGCTATATGCCAATCTAAACCGATTTCTATGAAGATGAACACTAATATCGAGGGTCATAAGAATATCTTTCCTGCCAAATTTCGAGAGAATCGGGTAACAAATGACCATTTTGTTGCAGTATTACTGCAAATCGGACGAACATATATATGGGAGCTATAACTAATACTGAACCGATTTCCATGAAATTCACCTGTAATGTCGGGAGTCGTAAGAAAATCCTTCCTGCCAAATTTAGAGAGAATCGGTTAACAAATGACCATTTTATTGCTGTATTACTGCAAATCGGACGAACATATATATGGGAGCTATATCCTAATCTAAGCCGATTTCTATGAAATTTAACTGCAATGTCGGGCGTCGTATGAAAATTCTTCCTGCCAAATTTCGAGAGAATCGATTAACAAATGACCATTTTATTGCATTATTACTGCAAATCGGACGAACACATATATGGGAGCTATATCCCAATCTAAGCCGATTTCTATGAAATTCACCTGTAATGTCGGGCGTCGTAAGAAAATCCTTCCTGCCAAATTTCGAGGGAAATGATTAACAACTGACCATTTTATTGCTGAATTACTGCAAATCGGACGAACATATATATGGGAGCTATATCCGAATCTGAACCGATTTTTTCAAATTTCAGTAGGCTTCGTATCTAGGCCGAAAAACATCGGATTGGATGAAAATTGCGATTTGTAGTTTGTACACAAATTATTATGGACAGACGGACATAGCTAAATCGAATCAGAAAGAGATTCTGAGTTGATCGGTATACTTATCAATGGGTCTATCTCTCTTCCTTTTGGCTGTTACAAACTAATTCACTAATTTATAATACCCTGTACCACAGTAGTGGTGTAGGGTATAAAAACTAGCATGCCCCCATCCGCTTCGCTACTCATAACGCTAAAACCAATGACAAGGTGTAACTGTATTTCAATTTTAAGAGCTGTGGCTCAATTTTTTAAGGAAGTACCAATTTGTTCGTTCAAGTGCTTTAGCGTATGAACTTCAAAAAAATCTTCTAGTCGCCCGGTATATACTCTCAAGCTGCACCGGTATCCTAAATTTAAGAGCTCCCAGATCGATTTATATGGCAGCTATATCAGGTTGTACACCGATTTCGACCCTATAAAGCCCATTTGTTCGAAGTGATACCAAAACACCACGTGCAAAATTTCAGTCAAATCGGACGATAATTGCGCCCCCTAGAGGCTCAAGAAGTCAAGATCCAAGATTGGTTTATATGGGAGCTATATCAGATTTTGAACTGATTTGAACCATACTAAGCTCAGTTGTTGGAAGTGATGCCAAAACCTTACGTGCAAAATTACAGCCAATTCGGTTAAGAATTGCTCCCTTTAAAAACTCAAGAAGTCAAGGCCCAAGATCGGTTCATATGGCAGCTATATCAGGTTATGAACCGATTTGAACCATACTTTACACAGTTGTTGGAAGTGATACCAAAACACCACATGTCAAATCGGACGATAATTAAGCTCTCTAGAGGCTCAAGAAGTCAAGACCCAAGATCGGTTTATATGGCAGCTATATCAAAACATGAACCGCTTGTGTCCATTTATATTCCCATCTGACCTATACTAATAAAAAGTATTTGCGCAAAATTTCAAACGCCTAGCTTTACACCGTCGAAAGTTAGCGTGCTTTCGACGGACAGATGGACGGATCGTCAGGACGATCAAGAATATATATTGGTTATGGGGTCTAAGACTCATATTTCGAGGTGTTTCAAACAGAATGACGAAATTAGTATACCCCCATCCTATGGTGTAGGGTATAGTAATTTGTAAGCGTTGTTCGTTTGTAAGACGATTCATGGTTAAATTATAGACCAAGAACTGAAGATGCTTGACAAAACTCGAAACGAAGCCAGTGTTGTGAGAAAGATAATAGCTAAAAATTCACCCTTTAAATAAAAAATCTAATTGTGTTTCACAATTTTCACAGATGTTGCAAAATAGACTCGTAGTGAAAATGGGGAGTATCCCCAGATACTCCAAATTTTCGGTAGAGTATGTGGAGAGGTCGCCCCAATCACAAAAACACGCCAAGGGGATATATATTGGGTTTCCCAAAAAGTAATTGTCGGTAATATAGTAGTAATATAGTCGGCGTTGACAAATTTTTTCAATGGTTTGTGACTCTGTAATTGCATTCTTTCTTCTGTTTTATTTATTTATTTTTATTAAAAATGCATTTACTTTCTTTTAAAAAATCCGCAATTACTTTTTAGGCAACCCAATAGATCAATCACGACAATATGTGACTCAAATAAAAGGTGTTTAAGAGTATAAAATGAATCTGGTGTTCAGTTTTGGGGCCAAATGTCTGGGTGGATGCCCAACTCCCAAAACACCGCTTAAAACGGAAATATTAACCGCCCTTGGTAATACGGGGTACAAATCAAAGGCCTGCACAAGACCATGCATTTTTGTCTTCACGACACACTAACAGCCACAGAGTATTTGAACAACTGAAGTCTTCGTTTAAAAATGCAACATTGTATGAACCAATTGAAAGTGCAAGAAAGCCAACTCTTGCCCTATACACCTGCAAGAGAGCCATTGGCAAGAGTTGGGGGGTTTAGATTGCGCGTCATACATTGGGTATATACTGCAGTTGTCACACCGTTATTGCTATATGGTGTTGTGGTCTGGTGGACGGCACTTCAAAAGTCCACCTACTGTACAATAGTCAACCGGATCCAAAGGATGGCTTGTTTGTGCATCACAGACGCACTGAGGATCGACATCATCATTTGATGCACTGAATTTAATACTACATCGAATGCCTCCGGAAATTGAGGCTAGACAAAATGCTGCGATCACTGACGTGAGGCTATGGGAGCTTTCTCTTTGGTCATGTGGCGGCTGCGGACACTCTGTTATCGTTGACACAATGTCCGATGTGCCAGTCAGTGTGGATTTCTCCCTACCTGAGCCGCTTTTTGTTAAAAAAAAACTACTGTACCTCTATAGCAGATAGAACCAATTGGAACTACGATATCCCTGGTAATAGAAGTTATATAGAATTCTATACGGATGATTCCAAACTAGACGGTCAGGTAGGCTTTGGGATTTACTCTAAAGATCTTGTACTGGTCATATGGAAAAGGTTGCCCGACTACTACAGTGTGTATCAAGCGGAGATCCTTGCAATTAAGGAAATGGTGGAATGGCTAAGATATAGTGTCATAACGACGATTGGCATAAATATTTTCTCAGACAGCCAGGCAGCCATTAAATCCCTGAAGAATGTATTTCAGTCCGACTGTTGCAGATCTCTCAACGAAATGACTGAACAGTTCAAAATTCACACAGAAATATCCCAGGGAATTGTAACGCGGACGAGCTTAATTCAGATTTCAGTGAGTGAACTTTGTACAATGCATGTATTTGAGTACATTTTGCTTCAGGCAAAGTATTTTTCTTGACGTCTAGATTCGTAGTACGAAAATCGCACGAAGGCAACGTGGTTGATTTTACAATTTTTCACGACACTCTTTCATATGACTCAGCGTGCAGCAAGACATTTCTCATATATCACTTGAGCGGCGATGAACTCGAGATAAAAATACTACCAAGCACTAAATGGGGTTATTTTTCAAAATTATCTCAACAACAACTTGTGCGTTTTGCTCTGTCTTCAGTGTCCCGCTATTCAGTGACTTGGAATACAACAACATGTGGGTTCAGCGTTCTCGAGTTCTTCAGTGACTTGGAATACAACAACATGTGGGTTCAGCGTTCTCGAGTTCAGCAAAAAGTGTCACCAATGAAAGGTTTTGTTCAGGATTTTCGTGGCGAAATATCTGAGGGGTAGTCTCATCCCCAAAAACTAGTCCCAACAGGACACATTTACCGGCCATCAAAATATAATGCTCAAATGAAAGGTAATTGAGACTAAAGCACCAAACTTATATCACCTTTCATGGCCGAGCACAGTGGGATAGAAGCGAAAAAACTGAAAAAAATGCCACATGAGAATGGATAAGCATAATTCTTTGCAATTTGAAATGGTTGGCGCTGAGATGTTATCGAGATGTCAAATTTCAGGGCTCTAGATGGTCCAGGCGCCGCTTGCCATGGTCCTGAATTGATCACCTCGGCACATCGAAAAATTGCTCGGGCAGCCAAATCTTTATTTGTGGCCCGATTTCTACTATTTTTTGATGGATGGTGCTCCAAAAGTCCCTTTTGGTGTACGAATTCCAAAGTTTTTTTTGGATTCCAATCTTTGTCATGTTTGGAGAAGTATACAAATTTGAAACCCAATATTGTAGCCAAAATACTGAGTCTGCTCCATCCCACAAAAACGCACAAATGGAGGCCACCGTAACGTAGAGGTTAGCAAGTGCGCCTCTATGATGCAGAACGTTTAGGTTCGAATCATGGCGACAACAACACAAGAAATGTTCAGTGATGGTTATGCTGCCGACGTTTATGAGGAACTATGCCATTTGAAAACAAACAAAAGCGTGCTAAGTTAGGCCGGGTCGAATCTTATAAACCCTCCACCATGGATCGCGTTTATCAAGTTCTTTGCCCGGTATCGTTTTATGGGCAAACAAGGGAAGACGAATAAGAATTGCTATGCTATTGGAGCTATACCAACTTATGAACCGAATCAGACTATTTGGCACAAAAAAAAAATCGCCCTGTAGAGGCCCAAGAAATAAAATCAGGAGATCGGTTTATATGAGAACTATATCAGGTTTTGTACCGTTTCAGACTATATTTGGCACGTATCTTGAAGGCCATGTTTGGCACGTAAATTGAAGGTAAATAATATGGGAAGTTATTGTGCAAAATTTCAGCCAAATCAGACTAGAACTACGACCTCTAGGGGCTCAAGGAGTGCATTCGGGAGATCAGTTAATGTGGGAGCTATATCAGGTTATGGACTTATTCAGACCATATGTTAAAAGAGTCACTATCAACCAAATCGGATAGGAATTTCGCCCTGTAGGAGCTCGGAGCTCGGAAGATCTGTTTATATGAGAGCTATATCGAAATATGAACCAATATGGCCCATTAATAATCCCAACTGACCTACACTAAAAAAAAGTATTTGTGCAAAATTTCAAGCTTTTAGCTCTACTCTTTTGAAAGTTAGTGTTCTTTTCACAGACGGACAGAAGGAAGGGCATGGTCTGATTCGGTTCATAACCTGGTATAGCTCCAATAACAAAGCATGCACTTGAATTAGATCCATAACTACTCTACAAACTGCGATGGACTGTCTCCTTTATTCTCTGGTAGACTATTTCCATCAGCAAAATCGAATAATAAATGTAGCTTTTATGGACCTTAGACCCTATATCGACGGATCGGCCTATTAGGGGGCTATCTCAAGTTTTAGTTCGATATAGCCCATCTTCGAACTTAACCTGCTTATGGACAAAAAACGAATCTGTGCAAAGTTTCAGCTCAATATCTCTATTTGTAAAGACTGTAGCGTGATTTCAACAGACTGACGGACAGACGGACGAACATGTCTAGATCGTCTTAGATTTTATTTCGATGTGTTGCAAACGGAATGACAAAATGAATATACCCCCATCCTTGGGTGGTGGGTATACAAATATTGGCCGGCCGGACTAGTTGAGGAACATGCTCGTGAATAAGATCCAGAATTACTAGAATTCTACTATACAAACTACGATGGGCTGTCTCCTTTATTCTCTGGCTATTGTAGACTACTTCATATTTTTGGGTGAGAGATTAAACGCTACAAAAGGGATCTTCTTGATTAAGCAGCGTTGCAGGCGGGTCTGAATATAATTTACGAGGAAATGGTAGCGGAGGTAGGCGCTCAAGAACACAAATCGGAAGAATGGAGTCATTATTAAACACCATAGCCAACTTTCGTCCAAGTAGGTTAAAAATTGTGGCTCTATGCTGAAGAACGAAAGTCGAGAGATCGGTTCTCGCCATTGTTTGAACCCAGGTATTCAGTGTCATAGAAGGACACGGTAACCTCTGCGCTACTTTAGAGCACTTCTTTGCACTTCAAACAAGGTGAGAGTTTCTTCGGTACATTTTCTAACACTCATACCACATTTGGAAGACTTCTTGAAATACTAAACCTCAAATACCGGTTACTAGTGTCTTTATTTACCAAAAGGTTTATAGTGTCCCTCATAAATCCAAGAGGAATACCACATAATTTCTTACTTACCCATGCTGCCACTCCAGCGACTTTTGTCATAGCGATCGTTTATATGATATGGGTGATAAACGCTGTATTGTGGCTGAAAGTATTGGGGCTGCTGTTGAGGTTGTGTATCATAATGATGTTTTTGTTGTTGTTGATGCTGTTGTTTCTTCTGTTTTGCTCCTGACAATTCCAATTCCTGTTCTGCCGGAGGTCGAGGACGATGAGTTTTGCCACTAATCGAATAGACATGATGGGTGCGTATAAATTTATCATCAACCTGGAAGGCAACAAAAAAAAAGGAAAGATTACATTGACATTTAAGGTAGTAGCAGAAATACAGCATTATAAAGAACAAATATCCTAATTTTTCCAGCAACTTCTTGCTACTCTTATGTATTTCAAATATTTGCCATGTCAATATTTAAAGTTGTGCAAACTCACATCATGGCATTCATAAGTCTCAACAGTGTACAAATGATTTAAACTCTTCAAACCCTTTGCAGTACACATGATTGGTTATTGTTCACCATAAATTGTCCACATCATATTCGACATTGTGACGACCACATCGATCAGATTGTTTGAGCAAATAATTAAACAAACCCCCAGATATAATTGAGTTTTGATAGAGTGACGTGTTTGTTATCATTGTGTATTGTGTGGGTGTGCGTGGGCGTGTGCGTGTGTTCATAATCGAATTGTAATTAAACATTCCTACATGTGTAATTTAATTGTGTTTTTCTATTCAGGCCCACTATTTCAAAACCACATAACCCATTCCCATCATTGCACCAAGCCATTCACATTGTAATACAGACCATTTCAATAGATCCTTTAATTTTAAGCTATAAATGCTATGGGTATGTTACAGAAGTGTATTAGGATGTAATGTTCAAAGCTCAAAGTGAAGTATGGGTCAGTAGAGTTAACAGACAAATACTCTTTATCACCTTTACAAGAATTTATTATACCCTCCACCATAGGCATGGGGGTATACTAATTTCGTCATTCTGTTTGTAAATATTCGAAATATTCGTCTGAGACCCCATAAAGTATATACATTCTTGATAGCCTAGACATTTTATGTCGATCTAGCCATGTCCGTCTGTCTGTCCGTCCATCTGTCTGCCCGTCCGTCCGAAAGCGCGCTAACTTTCGAAGGAGTAAAGCTAACCGCTTGAAATTTTGCACAAATACTTCCTATTAGTGTAGGTCGGTTGGGATTGTGAATGGGCCATATCGGTCCATGTTTTGATATAGCTGCTATATAAACCGATCTTGGGTCTTGACTTCTTGAGCCTCTAGAGGGCGCAATTCTTATCCGATTTGAATGCAATTTTGCACGAATTATTTTGTTACGATATCCAATAACTGTGGCAAGTATGGTTCAATTCGGTCCATAACCTGATATAGCTGTCATATAAACCGATCTTGGGTCTTGACTTCTTGAGCCTCTAGAGGGCGCAATTCTTATCTGATTGGAAATTTTGCACGACGTGTTTTGTTATGATATCCAACAATTGTGACAAGTATTGTTCAAATCGGTGCATAACCTGATATAGCTGCCATATAAACCTATTTTGGTCTTGATTTCATGAGCCTCTAGAGGGCGCAATTCTTATCTGATTGGAATGAAATTTTGCACGACGTGTTTCGCTATGACTTCCAACAACTGCGCCAAGTATGGTTCAAATCGGTCATTAACCTGATATGGCTGCCACATAAACCGATCTGGAGACATGACTTCTTGAGCTTCTAGAGGGCGCAATTGCTATCCAATTTGCCTGAAATTTTGCATGACGTATTTTATTATGATATCCAACAACTGTGCTTAGTAAGGTTCAAATCGGTTCATAACCTGATATAGCTAACATATAAACCGATCTTGGGTCTTGACTTCTTCAGCCTCTAGAGGACGCAATTCTTATCTGATTGGAATGAAATTTTGCACGACGTGTTTCGCTATGACTTCCAACAACTGCGCCAAGTATGGTTAAAATCGGTCATTAACCTGACAAAGATGCCACGTAAACCGATCTTGGGTCTCGACTTCTTGAGCCTCTAGAGGACGCAATTCTTATCCGATTGGAATGAAATTTTGCACGAAGTATTTTTTTACGATATCCAACAACTGTGCCAAGTATACAACAAATCGGTCCATAACCTGATATAGCTGTCATATTATCCGATCTGGGGGCATGACTTCTTGAGCTTCTAGAGGGCGCAATTCCTATCCGATTTGCATGACGATTTTGCGTGACGTATTTTATTCTTACGTTCAACAACTGTGCTAAATAAGGTTCAAATCGGTTCATAGCCTGATATAGCTGCCATATAAACCGATCTGGGATCTTGACTTCTAGAGCCTCTAGAGGGCGCAATTCCTATCCGATTTACCTGAAAGTTTGTAAGACGGATCCTCTCATGATCATGAACATACGTGATTTTATGGTCTGAATCGGTCTTTAGCCTGATACTGCTCCCATATAAATGGATCTCTCTATTATACTGCTTGAGCCCCCAAAGGGCGCAATTCTTATTCGAATTGGCTGACATTTTACACAGGTCTCCAACATATAAATAAATTGTGGTCCGAACCGTATCATATATTGATATCGCAAATCTTTTCTTTTATCCCTTTTATACCCACCACCGAAGGATGGGGGTATATTCATTTTGTCATTCCGTTTGCAACACATCGAAATATCCATTTCCGACCCTATAAAGTATATATTGGGTTGCCCAAAAAGTAATTGGTGATTTTTTAAAAGAAAGTAAATGCATTTTTAATAAAACTTAGAATGAACATTAATCAAATATACTTTTTTACGCTTTTTTTCTATAGCAAGCTAAAAGTAACAGCTGATAGCTGACAGAAGAAAGAATGCAATTACAGAGTCACAAGCTGTGAAAAAATTTGTCGACGCCGACTATATGAAAAATCCGCAATTACTTTTTGGGCAACCCAATATATTCTTGATCAGCGTAAAAATCTAAGACGATCTAGACATGTCCGTCCGTCTGTCCGTCTGTCTGTTGAAATCACGCTACAGTCTTCAAAAAGCAGGTTAAGTTCGAAGATGGGCTAAATCGGACTATATCTTGATATAGCCCCCATATAGACCGATCCGCCGATTTAGGGTCTTAGACCCATAAAAGCCACATTTATGATCCGATTTAGCTGAAATTTGGTGCAGTGAGTTGTATTAAGCTTTTCGACATTCTTCGTCAATTTGACCCAGATCGGTCTAGATTTGGATATAGCTGCCATATAGACCGATCCTCCGATTTAGGGTCTTAGGCCCATAAAAGCCACATTAATTATCCGATTTTGCTGAAATTTGGGAAAGTGAGATGTGTTAGACCCTTCAACATCCTTCGTCAATTTGGCCCAGATTGGTCCAGATTTGGATATACTGCCATTTAGACCGATCCTCCGATTTAGGGTCTTAGGCCCAAAAGAGCCACATTTAGTATCCGATTTTGATGAAATTTGTAACAGTGAGTTGTGTCAAGCCCTTCGACTTCCTTCGTAAATATGGTCCAGATGGGTCGAGATTCGGAATGAAAGGTGGTTTACATATATACCCGAGGTGGTGGGTATCCAAAGTTCGGCCCGGCCGAACTTAACGCCGTTTTACTTGTTTTTGCTTAAGAAGAGATGCCGGGAAAAGAACTCGACAAATGCGATCCATGGTGGAGGGTATATAATATTCTGCCAGGCCGAACTTAGCACGCTTTTACTTGTCTAAGATTTAAGGTCTTGTGTCCGTAATAGGCATATTGCTTATCCGATTTCAAATAAATTTTAAATTTCGTATCCTTGTCTTATGTGCTACAGTTAGGACCATATTTAGAAAGATTTGAGAGGTGCATTTTTTATTTTTAAGAAGTTTGCGACACCAAGTATTCTGAGATAACCTTACCAATGCGACAATTGACAATATTTAAGTTTAACTGCCAAATAGGCCGATCTGCCATAGGTATTGGACACATTAAAGGTGTATTTACTTCCCGATGTAGTACTGAAAACTTGTGCTCTTAGTTCAATTATTGTCCAAAAATTTACATATTTACAAAATTAACATAAAACAGCAATGAAACGTTATCAAAAGGAAATTATCTTACAATGCAGAAAGTAATAATTTCAGGACTAGTGACCTGTCTGTGGGTCACTAGTCCTCGAGACTTAGCAACTATTTCCAGCGTTGGTTTTCCCCTCCTAACGCTATCAATGTGTGATTGTTTGATGCGGTTTATGGTTCAGCGGAGTCATTGGACCTTACTTTTTCGAAAATGAAGTTGGATCAACAGTTACGGTGATTGGATTGCGCTATGGGTATTGATCTGGACAATATTAACTTTCAACAAGACGACGCTCCGTGTCACGCAAGCAACGAAACCATTGCTCTTTAACTGGTCAAGTGTCCTGGCCGTGTTAATTTTAGATGACACTAGCTGACACGGGCCCGCTCCGCAGCGCCTTCTTTTACCTTATATGGAACAAAAGTTTCCTTGGAATATTTATTTTCGGCAATTAAAGAGCTTTTAGTGAAATACCATGCAAACTTGACTAACAGTTTGACAATATAAGTGCCTTTATCTGAATCCCACATGATCTTTATTGGTCTACGAATTTAAGTTTTGATGTAAGGTATACTCCACTCTTAAAGTACTTCATTTCAGCCCGATATTCTCATGATGTCGGACTTAGGGGTGTTTTTGGGGGAGAGGTGGTCCCCCAGATACTTGGTCCTGAAAAACTATCAGCATCGAGCTCTTCTCTCAAATACCAATTATTTAAACCCCATATTGCCATTGGCTTAAGAGGAGTTTACAGGATGAGGCGTCCTCCAACCACATGGCCCCAAAATATGTTATAAAATTCGTTTTCTAATCTCAAATACCTTTCATTTGAGCCACATATTGGCATGGTCGATAAATATTTTTCCTTTGGGGGTGTTTTGGGAAAGGGGTCATGCCCTAAATACATGGTCCTACATTTGATATCAAATTCGTATTCTACTCCCTAATAATTTTATTTGAGCCCCATATTGCGATGATCAGTAAAAAAATTGCTGTTTGTGGGGTATTTTGGGAAAGGGGTAGACACACAGGAAATTGGTACCGAAAGTGGGTAAAAATTCTTGCTCTACCCCCCAATACCTTTTATTTAAGCTCCACATTGACATGGTCGGCAAATATTCCCGATTTGGGGGTGTTTTGGGGATTGGGGTGGTCCCCCAAACACTAAGCCCGGAAAATATATCAGCAACGTGCTCTATTCTCATATATCTATATATCATTTATTTGAACACCATATTGCCATAGGCCTCAAAATTGGATATCAAGTTCGTTTTCTAATCTCATTTAAACTCCTTATCGCAAAAGTCAGCAAATATGTCCGGTTTGGGGTATTGGCCCTAAAAACTATGAATATTTAGTTCCACTCTCTTTAAGACCCGAATTGTCTAGCAAATACGTCCTAATTGGGGGTTGGTGGGACGTCCGCTAGACAGTAGGCCCCTAATGTTGATATCAGTTATGTGGTCCCACTCCCACATACCTTTAATTTGAGCCCCATATTTCCATAGTCGGCAAACATCACCGGTTTGGGGGGTGTTTTTTTGGGATGGGCGGCCACTCAGTGAGTTGGCCTTGAACATATATATCGGATTCGTGTTCCACTTTAAAAACCCTCTTATTTGAGCCTCATATTGCAATAGTCAGCAAATATTTACTATTTGGGTGGTGTTGTGGGGGTGGGGTGCCCCCATTGATACTTTTCCCGAATATTGATATGAAATTCGTGCTTTACTCCCAAAGACCTTTCATTTGAGCTCCATATTGCTATGGTCGCAAATTTGTCCCCTTTGGGGCATGCTTTTGGTGAAAGGGGGCCCCCCAAACACTTGGTCCCATATTTGGATATGAGATTCGTATTCTACACTCAAATACCTTTTATTTAAGCTCCATATTCTCATGGTCAGTAAATAAGTCCTGTTTGGGGGTGTTTTGGGGTTTGGGTGGTGTTGTGGGGTTGGGGTGGTCCCATAAACACTTTTCCCGAATATTGATATCAGATTTGTGCTTTACTCCCAAAGTCCTTTCATTTGAGCCCCATGTGGCTATGGTCGTAAATGTGTCCCCTTTGGGGGAGGTTTTTGGGGAAAGGCGGCCCACCAAACACTTGGTCTCATATTTGAATATCAGATTCTAATTCTCCACTCAAATAACTTTTATTTAAGCCCCATATTCCCATGGTCAGTAAATAAGTCCTGTTTGGGGACCCCCAGAATCATGGTCCCACATTTGGATATCAGATTCGTATTCTACTCGCAAGTACCTTTCATTTGAGTCCCATATTGCCATGGTCGGTAAATATTTCCGATTTAGGGGTGTTTTGGGGCTTGGGGTGGTCCCCCGTAGTACTTGGGCCGACAATTGGATATCGGATACGTTTTCTTATCCTAAATACCTTTCATTTGAGGGCCATATTGCCGTGATTATTCTAAATATATGTTTGGTAGGTTTTAGGGTGGGGCAGCCCCCCTAGGTACCCCATCCGAAATTTGGATACCGATTTTTTTTAGGGTAATATATGAGAGAACACAAAATTTCGCTTAAATCGCACCACCCATCTCCCTATCTCCGAGATCTGGCGTTTCTGAAAATTAGGGTAAGGGGGAGGGTCCGCTCCCCCTTCAGATATCAAAAAATGTAGTACCCTATTTTCACCACGGGGTCATTATGCACCATTTTTAAAAATGCATTTACTTTCTTTTAAAAAATCCGCAATTACTTTTTGGGCAACCCCATATATATAAGATTATCACAATTGGCCACCGAAATCTTTTGGTTTAACACTTTGCGACTTTTTTATTTCCGGCCACGTGAAAGATAAGGTGTACACCAACAGCCCAGTGTTTATTTAAGACATAGGGCAGCCACTTTCCGATTTGGTTATGTAAAATTTCATGATAAGTATATGGTCCTGTGAGAAGTTTTCCCTATTCCTTAATGGAATGTTCATGGGCAAATTTGCAATTTTGGAACCTGGTCCTGTAAGAGTGGACCCAAACAATGTAATTTTCCTTTGAATCACCTTTCGTTTGTGATATTTAGATGCTAATGTTCATTTAACTTAAATTGAAAATAAAAACATTGCTATTAACTATACCTTCCCCCAACATTGGGAACATTGGACATCTTTTGGCGTTGCTAAGCCCCCTAGTTCTCTAAAACGTATATCCTTACATGGCGTATGTATATCGTATATCGATTGTTGTACGCTACACAAATCGTTTACATATGCGGTCAATTGTCCCTTTTTAGCTTTGGTAATGCATATTTAATTAAGGCCAACACGCGATTTACAAAGTATTTACATTTGCATACAATTGAAGTATTTATGACCAAATTTGTGCATTTTAAACGAAATGACCAAACAAACGAGTGACTCGAGGCAAAGTGTGTTGGTTTTGTTGCAAATTGGCAGTAGTTAGTGTTGCAATTCCCCCAACAACACACATATGTACTATGTACACAACACTAATGTAAATCCCTAAGCAAACATAACCGGCGATAATGTTGGGTTTAGTGGTTGCGTTCACTTGTTTTTGAATTACGGAGGCAAAATTAAAACACTCCAGTGCAGCGTGGTGTGGTGTAGTGTGGTGTGGCATGGCAGGGGCACTAAACTTGACGTAGTGCAACAGTGTCAAGTAGTTCACACCCACTTACGGATGCCCTTTGTAGAATCTGGCATCCGAGTAAGTAGCAGCAATAGTTTGGCGCATGTAAAAAAAGCATTTAGGATTTAGTCTTTCTAGTAATATACACTCGAAGAAAAATGCTAGTATATTGAGCTTTTTAGTACAACTTCACTAAACACTTGGCTGGCGATGAGTATAAAATTGGGACACCGAAGCAAATAGGGACAGTCAGTGCGTAGCAATGAAACAGTGAATATCGGACAGCGGTAAGTGAGAATAGTCTGATATTATCCTTGGAGTATTTATACAGGTCTCTATAACAGGAAGCAATTGATCCTTTCCTTATCCTGATTGGAGTGCTTATCCCGGTCTCCTGCGTTGCATATCCCGGCCGAGTACTTACCACCGTCTCCTGTCTATCTTGAGAATTCTTGCGTATTCTTACGGGAGTACTTACCACGGTCTCCCGCCTGTCCTGTACAATGCTTTCATATCGTCAATGGAGTACTTACCGCGGTCTCCTGGCTTTACTGTAGAATCCTGGCATATCCTGGCTGGAGTAGTTACCACGGTCTCTTGGCTATCCTGAGAATCCTTGCGTATCCTTGCGGGAGTACTTACCACTGTCTCCTGCGAGTCCTGTAGAATCCTAGCATATCCTAGCTGGAGTACTTACCGCGTTCTCCTGACTTTCCTGTAGAATCCCAGCATATCCTGGCTGGAGTATTTACCACGGTCTCCTGGCTTTACTGTAGAGTCCTAGCATACCCTGGCTGGAGTACTTACCATGGTCTCCTAGCTTTCCTGTAGAATCCTATCATATCCTGGCTGGAGTACTTACCACAGTCCCTTGGCTATCCTGTATAATCCTAGCATATCCTTACGGGAGTACTTATCATGGTCTCCTGGTTATCCTGTAAAATCCTAGCATATCCTCGCAGGAGTACTTACCACGATCTCCTGGCTATCCTGTAGAATCCTATCATATCCTGGCTGGAGTACTTACCACAGTCTCCCGCCTGTCCTGTAGAATCCTTTCATATCGTCACTGGAGTACTTACCGCGGTCTCCTCGCTTAACTGTAGAGTCTTGGCAGACCTTGGCTGAAGTAGTTACCACGGTCTCCTTGGTATACTGTAGAGTCCTAGCATATCCTGGCTGGAGTACTTACCATGGTCTCCTAGCTTTCCTGTAGAATCCTATCATATCCTCGCTGGAGTACTTACCACGGTCTCCTGGCTATCCTGTAGAATCCTAGCATATCCTTTCGGGAGTACTTCCCATGGTCTCCTGGCTATCCTGTAGAATCCTAGCGACGGTCTCCTGGCTATCCTGTACAATCCTAGCGTATCCTTATGTGAGTACTTACCACAGTCTCCTGGCTATCCTGTAGAATCCTAGCATATCCTTACGGAAGTACTTACCACAGTCTCCTGGCTATCCTGTAGAATCCTTTCATATCTTCACTGGAGTACTTACGGTCTCCTGGCTATCCTGTAAAGTCCTTGCTGGTGTACTCTTCACGGTCTCCTAGCTATCCTGAGAATCTTTACCGTAGTTTCCCGCAAAACCCATGCAGTTGGGGCGTTCCCAAAAACCCGTTCCCGTAAAACTATGAGAACCAAAGGAATAGTAAAAACGGACTTCCCCAACGTTGACGAACAAAGCAAACGAAAAAAGGACCATGATTTGCGGATCAGCACCTGGAATGTTCGCACTCTTTATAGAGAAGGTGCAGTATACGCGCTGGCGAATTTATTAGAGAAGTACAAGACAGACATTACCGCCTTACAGGAAGTGCGATGGTTTGGAAATGGCGTCACTACAACACCAAATGGTGATGAACTATTCTATAGCTGGCCTAACACGAGGCACGAATTTGGATGTGGATTTGTGGTTAGTCGGAGACTGAAACACCTTGTCTCCAGCTTCACTTCGGTGGATGGGAGGCTAGTCAAAATCCGCATAAAAGCCAAATTCATCAACATCAGCCTTATTTGTGTCCATGCCCCGACGAAGGACAAAGACGAGCAGACCAAGGACATTTTCTACGAGCGCCTAGAGAGAGAATATGACCGCTGCCCCGCCCATGATATCCGCATAAAAACCAAATTCTTCAACAACAGCCTTATTTGTGTCCATGCCCCGACGGAAGACAAAGACGAGCAGACCAAGGATATTTTCTACGAACGCCTAGAGAGAGAATATGACCGCTTCCCCACCTATAATATTAAAAACGTTCTGGGAGATTTTAACGCGAAGATAGGGAAGGAAAACATTTTTGGTCCAACAGTCGGAAAGTTTAGCTTCCACGAGATAACGTCCAGTAATGGGTTGAGGCTGATAGATTTCGCCGCGGCAAAAAACATGGTAGTTAGTAACACCAGATTTCAATATAAAAATATTCACAAAGCCACATGGCTGTCACCCGATCAAAACACGAGAAACCAAATTGATCACGTTGTGATAGATGGAAGGCATTCATTCAGCGTGTTAGATGTACGATCAATCGGTGGAGCGAATCTAGAGTCGGATCAGGAAAGTACGATCTGACACTGCACGGAAGCTGGACATTGAAAAGCTGCAAACTCAACAAATGACGGCGGCATACTCCACTCGACTAACCCAACTGCTTGATGAAAGCACTTCTTGTTCCGAGGATATAATGGCGCAGTGACAAACAATTGCCCACTCCATGGAAAATGCCTCGAAATCCGTACTTGGGTACCAGAAGCCTCCTCCAAGAAACCCATGGTACGACCAAGAGTGTCGAGATTCTACTGAAGCTAAAAATGCGGCATACAGAGCAACCCTGCAATCAGTAGCAACGCGCCAAATGAAGGAGAGGCATCGGGAGAAAAGGAGAGAGGAAATGGATAGACGTGCGTGTGAGCGAATTGAGATGTACAGGAGTCAGAATAAAGTCTGGAAATTATACCAAAGAATTAAACATCAAACCGATGGCTTTGGTGCAGGCACATTCTCCAGCAGAGACTAATAAGGAAATCTGATAACTGACACAGATAACATGCTGAGGATGTGGAAAGAACATTTTACCCAACTGCTAGTGTCCGACGTTGGCGGCGAATACCACAGGACCGAATACCAAGATACCGCAGAACCAATCCCTGATGATGGTACAGAATGTTTAGCTCCTAGTCAGAATGAGGTCCAAGTAGCAGTAACCCGACTAAAGAACAACAAGGCAGAAGGAGCCGACGGGTTACCCGCTGAACTATTTAAGACCGGAGGCGACTCGCTGATAAGGCGTATGCATCAGCTTATCTGCGCAATCTGGCTAGAAGAACGCATACCCGATAATTGGAACCTCAGCATACTATGTCCCGCACACAAGAAAGGAGACAAGACGGAATGTGCCAACTACAAAGGAATAAGTCTCCTCCCCATCGCATACAAGATACTCTCAAGCGTACTGTGTGAAAGATTATAACCTAAAGTCAATGAGATAATTGGGCCCTATCAATGCGGCCTTAGACCTGGTAAATCCATTCTAGAACATATATGCACACTGCGCCAAATCCTGGAAAAGATCCGAGAAGGACCAATCAACACCTACCATCTCTTTGTTGACTACAAAGCCGCTTTCGATACTCCTTTACGTTCATAGGTATTCCAACCCATGTCTGAGTTTTGTAGCCCTGCATAATAAATAGGACTCTGCAGGATGACACTTGCTGATACGCGTTCCTCAGTAAGAATAGGAATGAATTTCCCGAAGCATTTAATACCAAACGAGGTTTCAGATAAGGAGACAGCCTATCGTGTGATCTCTTTAATATCCTGCTGGAGAAGACTGTGCGAAACGCCGATTCGAATAGATATGGCATACCAATCACAAGGGAACACATGCTACTCGCCTATGCCGACGACATCGATATTATAGGTCGATCATCGGAATTAGTAACTGCAGACTTTGAAAAAATCAAAAGAGAGTTAATGAAAATGGGTCTGGCAGTAAATGGAGATAAGACGAAATGGATAGTTTCAACTATTAAAAAGCCTTGTACAACCGAGCAGATAAATAAAATGGAGAAAGTTGGGAACCACAACTTTGAGACAGTCAGTAACTTTATCTACCTCGGCACCGCCGTAACCGAAACAAATGACACCAGTTTTGAGATAAAGCGAAGAATAATACTGGTAAACAGATGCCACTTTGGACTTAGTAAGCAGTTTAGAAACAAGGCCAACCCTCGACAGACGAAGACTACACTTTACAAGACACTGATACTACCCATGTTGTTATATGGTTCTGAGGCATGGGAAGAGAAGAATTCTTTGTAAAATATATGGACCAGTTTGCGTTAATGGAGAATGTAGGCGACGTATGAACCAAGAGCTGAATGAGCTGTCTATCCATCTTCTAGAATACCAAAATTTCAATTGTTATCCTTAACCTGCGGGCTTAGAAATTACCTTATCGCTGAGATTAAAAGCCAAACATATGAAGTCTTAGAAAAAAAAAGAGCTTTCAATGTTGTTGTTTCTAAATGGAAGACGAAAAGCTCGTTTCCTAAATAAAATCCACCACATGTGTAGTTGTAGGTGTTTTTCCTTTTAAGTAGTAAAACACTTTTTCTAGTGATAGGTACGGAGGAATTAAGCGTATTTTGATAGAGCGTCATACTATTAGTGAGAACAAAAGGCTAGACAAAATTTTATCCAACACGGAAATTGGTGACCGCAAACCTTCAGAGTTTTTTAGATCCTTATCACTTCTTGCTGGGACAAACTTTAGTACTGATATTTTGACAAAACTTTGGATTAGAAAGTTACCAAAAAAATTAAGCGTCGCTCTGACTGCGTCCAATTTAACAGATCAGGACCAGTTAATGCATTTAGCAGACAATCTATGGGATGTGTTGCAGGAAGACAACGAAATTGCAGTTGTTAAAGGGCCAACTGCGTCAGATTCAACAAAAGATAATTTGGGGAAAATTGTTAGCACTTTAGCTCAAGCCACGAATAATTTATGCGAAGGATTTAAAAGTCTATCTCTTGAAGTTAACGCAATGAGAAGAGATTGGGAGGAGTCTAGGCGGCAATCTCGTAGTTTTGGATTTAACCGAGCAAGGTCTCGTTCCAGGAGCAGAGGATGGCTTTGCAAATTCCACTATAGGTTCGGGGAAAATGCACGGAAATGTGAACAGCCATGTCACTTCGAATCTCGACATAACCAAACAAACCAATAAATCCCATTGTTGAGGCGACAGACAATGGGCGGTCAGATTTAGTAACTCGTCGCTTTTTATTTATGATAAGTCTAATAAATTAAATTTTTTAATAGATAGTGGTGCAGATATCTCTGTTTTACCTGTTTCGGCGTTTGGTTCATCTAAACGAGCATCAGATATTGTTTTGTCAGCGGCCAACGGTTCGAATATAGCTGCGTTTGGTAGGAAAATTCTTCATGTAAATTTAGGACTCCGAAGAGAATTTCCCTTTGTCTTTACAATTGCTAAAATTGAGAAGCCGATTATAGGCGCAGATTTTCTTCACAAGTATGGTCTCTTAGTTGATGTGAAGAACGGGGCTTTATTATATCCACTTACTAGCTTATCAACAAAGACGGTTGGCCAATTGTACAATATTTCCCTACCCAAGGCATTTGCAGTGGAAGATAAATACACCACCCTTCTCAAAAAGTATCCGTTACTGATATCAGAACCCGACTATTCAAAACCTGTAACACACTCAACGGTACATAGACTGACAACAAATGGTTCCTTGCCATTTTCAAAACCTAGACGATTAGATCCTTTGAAATACAAGATCGCGAAAAAAGAATTTGAGTTTTTAGTTAAATCTGGGATATGTCAACCATC
This sequence comes from Stomoxys calcitrans, assembly GCF_963082655.1. Classification (NCBI taxonomy): domain Eukaryota; kingdom Metazoa; phylum Arthropoda; class Insecta; order Diptera; family Muscidae; genus Stomoxys; species Stomoxys calcitrans. The sequence goes on from NC_081553.1 coordinate 107,417,232, forward strand.
AAATTCAAGTGTAGCTTCACCTCTTCATCTAGTCCCGACAAGGAACCGGATGATTGGCGTCCATGTGGAGATTTCAGAAGACTTAACGTCGTGACTGTTCCTGACAGATATCCATTACCACATTTGCACGATTTCAATATTAATTTGAGAGGTAAGACGATTTTTTCAAAACTCGATTTAGTTCGAGCCTATCATCAGATTCCAATGGCGGAAGAAGACGTACATTAAACTGCAATCACTACTCCTTTCGGTATGTTCGAATTTTTGCGAATGCCATTTGGGCTCAGAAATTCCTCGCATACATTTCAAAGATTTATAAACGAAGTTCTCAGAGAATTTGATTTTGTTTTCGTTTATGTGGACGACGTATTGATTTCAAGTGGATCAGAGGAGGAACATTTAATTCATTTAGAAAAAGTTTTTAAGCGGCTTGTTGAATATGGTCTGAATATTAAGCCGGGAAAGTGTTCATTTGGGGTATCCGAACTAGATTTTCTAGGCCATAATGTTTCGAAAGCAGGAATAAAACCAGCTGAGTCAAAAGTTTCAGCGATTCGAGAGTTTGAACGACCCACGTCTCTCAAACTTTTGCAGAAATTTATGGGCATGGTGAATTACAACCGTAGATATATTCCGAGGTTGGCAGAGCTCGCAAGTCCTCTTCAAGAAGTGATAACGAAATCTCAACGGTGTAAAAAGATTTCAATAGATTGGGATGAAACTGCTGAGTTAGCTTTTGATAGAATAAAAAACTGTTTTGCGACAAACGTTCTATTAAATCATTTTGTCGAGGATGATCCCATAACGTTGACGGTAGACGCATCAGGTAGTGCAGTAGGCGGAGTTTTACATCAGATTATTGAAAATAGAGCGGAACCATTAGCATTCTTTTCTAAGAGATTAACAAAATCTGAAGTTAAATACAGCGCTTTTGATCGGGAGCTTTTGGCTATTTATTTAAATATTAAACATTTCAGGTATTTGTTAGAAGGCAGGTAATTTATAGTTTACACTGACCATAAACCACTTATTTTTGTATTGGATTCTAAGGCGGAAAGAAGTCCAAGACAGACAAGACATTTAGAATGCATCGCACAATTTACAAGTGATATTCGGTATGTAAAAGGGGAATCGAATGTCGTTGCCGACACCTTATCGAGGTACTACGAATTCGATGCAATAGAAAATTCAGATCTTAACTTGAAACGTTTTTGTATATAACAAGGACGAGATGAGGAACTTAAAGAGCTAATTCAGGACAAGGATAAACATTTAAATTTAAGATTGTGTAAAATAGGAGTTTTAAATGTGGAATTGTGGTGCGAAATTTCTATTGATAACCCCAGACCCTATGTCCCCATCAATATGCGGGAAGAAGTGTTTAGGAAATTACATTCTATTTCTCATCCCGGAACTAGAACCACACGTAAATTGATTTCATGTCGTTATTTCTGGCCAAACATGTCTAAGGAAATAAACACGTGGACTAAGACGTGCCTTTCCTGTCAGAGATCAAAAGTTAATCGCCACACCAAATCTCCTGTCGAGAAAATTGACATTCCTAAGGGTAGATTTGAGCACATTCATATGGATCTTGTGGGCCCGTTACCGCCTTCGCGTGGACATCAATATATTCTTACAATCATAGACAGGCATTCTGGGTGGCCAGAGGCATATCCTATTAAGGATATATCTGCTATTACTGTGGCTAAATGTTTTATGTCGAACTACGTGAGCCGTTTTGGGGTGCCTGTACAAATAACATGTGACCAAGGGGCACAGTTTACATCACGACTTTTCTCTGAATTAACACATTTATTAGGATGTCATAAGATATCCACGACAGCGTATCACCCTCAAAGCAATGGCATGATTGAAAGGTTTCATCGACAGTTGAAAGCCGCGATCTTGGAAAGTGGTCAAAAAGAGAATTGGTACGACATTCTTCCGATAGTATTGCTAGGGTTACGATCAGTGGTCAAGGAGGATATAGGAGGACAGACATTACGACTGCCTGGAGAGATAATAGTACCAAGTTCAAATGAAACATCCTTCGACTTTGTTAACAAAATAAGGGAATACTTCAAAAGGGTAAATTCCAGCTTATCTCATCACAAGAAGGCGGATGAAGATGTGTACGTTCCGGCTGATCTCGGTAGTTGCGAATATGTGTTTGTGCGTGTGGAACATAAACGTTTGTTGCAGTACCCGTACGAAGGTCCTCATCGCATCGTGGAAAGAGATAAAAAGTTTTTCAAAATTGATTTTAATGGCAACATTCGTACAGTATCGATTGATAGGGTAAAGCCCGCTTTTATTGAGGGTCGTGGTTCAGGAGCAAGCGGTGAGGACACGGCAAAGAAAAAGCGCGTCACATTTAATTTACTTGGCATAAATTCTCCTGGAGGGGGAGTATTGTAGGTGTTTTTCCTTTTAAGTAGTAAAACACTTTTTGTATATAATTTTTACTTAGCATACGTAACATTTTGAATTGTTTGTCAAATATTTATTTCACAGAAAACTTAGATATACATTTTCTTCATTCGTTCTGGAATTGTTAACTAATAAACAACAAAAACCGACTTTCGGATTAATCAATTTATTTCTGGAAAATTGCTGCGTAAACGGCTGTCGGATCAAACATTTACGTTGCATCCCATATAGTGGTCATGTTGACCCTTCAGGCGGAGCTTGCCACGTTCACACAGCAATAATGTGAATGTAAAGATCTATGGTCTGGGTGAGTATGGGTGAGCTGAAGCTTGTTTGGAGAGATATTGCTCAGCAAAGAAGCTTACAGCGAACAATACGGTAGTAGTAGTTGAGATTTCACATAGGATTTGTGCTGATGATCTCAACTATAAGTACTATGAACAACAGGCTGTGAACTGTAGGTCGGTCAGACGGACGGACTTGGTTCACGATGCTGCCGATGAGATAAGGAAACCCAGTTATCGAAACGCATCCACCAGTGGAGTGATATGTGTCCTGCCTTGTCTGATAACCGGCAATTTCTTTTCTTCAAAACTTATTTAACAATCTCTCCTTTGTGTGCTGAAATCGCCTGGTCCTTAAGTTCGACTTGAAAAGCAATGAAACAGAAATTGATTCGCATGACCGGCTGTCAAAAGCCAAAAACATACAAAGAAAGATTTCTGTTCAAAACTTCATAAGTAAAATCTTTTAAAATAATGCCTCTTTTCCATCTACTATCTAATGTTGAATATTTCGAACATTTTGTTTTCGAGTGATGAAAGTTTGAAAACAACTGACACTGCTTGTGTGCGCTGTGTTCACATAATGTAAAACATGCTTAGTTAACGCCAGTAATAATTACATCTGTGGTACATATGGCATGAGGGCTTATGTACTTGTGAACTTCCAACATCTAACAAAAAAAACTCTTTGTCTTTAGTTTAGAGTTTTTACATATGCACGTAGCTAATACCAAATTCATTCCCCATGGCACAACGCAATTTAAAGTTTTAAAATTGCTAACTTTAAAGCAGCCCCCTTTATTTCAACAAACATTCTGTGTTAAGTAAAGGTGGAATTTTAAATTTGCAACTCGGAAGCTCTTTCGATGATTTTCTACCATACCAAATCATTTTAAGAAACCATTATCAATTCAAGAAACTTAAATTTTTTGTGTGAAACATATTTTTATAGAATCAAATCACAAAAATGTTTGAAAGTTGTCTAAGACCCTCCCCCTAACCCTAATTTTTAGAAACGCCAGATATCGGAAATGGTTGGTGCGATTTAAGCCAAATTTTTTGTGCTCTCTTATGCAAATGCATATTTTGCCCATGAACATTCCACTAAGGAACAGGGGCTAACTTCTCACATATCAACGAGTGCAGTCCGATTCAAGTTTAAGCTCAATGATAAGGTGCCTCCATTTTATAGCCGAGTCCGAACGGCGTGCCGCAGTGCGACACCTCTTTGCAGAGAAGTTTTACATGGCATAGTACCTCATAAATGTTGCCAGAATTAGGAGGGCAAAACCACCGATAACAATTTTTACTGATGGTCTCGCTAGGATTCGAATCTAGGCGTTCAGCGTCATAGACGGACATGCTAAACTCTGCGCTACTGAGCTCTCTTATAGTAACCTAAAAACAAAAATTTGGTATCCAAATTTCGGATGGGGTACCTAGGGGGGCCGCCTCACCCCCAAAACTTATCAAATATATATATATATAGACCAATCACCACAATATGGGACTCGAATGAAAGGTATTTAAGATTAGAAAACGTATCTGATATTCAATTGTCGGACTAATTGTTTGGTGGACCACCCCCTAAACACCCCTAAATCGGACATATTTTTCGACCATGGCAACATGGGACTCAAATGAAAGGTATTTGAGAGTAAAATACGAATCTGATACCAAAATGTCAGACCAAGTGTAGGGGGGCCGCCTCTTCCGCAAAATATCCCCCAAACAGGACTTATTTACTTATCATGGCAATGTAGGGCTCAAATAAAAGGTATTTTAGTGCAGAATACGAATATGACATCCAAATGCAGAACCAAGTGTTTTGAGGCCACCCTAAAGTTTAACATGGCATAGTACCTCACAAATGCTGCCAGCATTAAGAGAGGAAAACCACCGATGAAAAATTTTTCTGATGGTCTCGCCAGGATTCGAACCCAAGCGTTCAGCATCATAGGCGAATATGCTTATCTCTGCGCAACCGCCACCCTGAGAGCCTTCTTACTCCCATAATCCCCATGAGAATATCGTGCTCAAATAAAGTCTTTTAAGAATTGAGTAAATCTAACATCTAAATTCAAATGACCCTAAACCCGTTGAGCGAATTCATAAATCAGAAAAGGGATTCAGATAAAGGCATTTGAATTGTTTAACTGTTAGCCAAGCGATATACAAATGCTATTTTCGTACCATTGAGGGGCTAATTCTGGAATTAGTTTGTATCACCTATCTATGACCAGTCCAGCACAGTGGGCCATTATGTTAAATTCAAATATAATTTTTGGTGCGAAATATCTCCGATCTGAAATACAATTTGAATATGGGGACTTCTGATTCTAATAGCTCTTAGTAGGGGCTAATTCTGGTATTAGTTTGTATCACATATCTATGACGAGTGCACTGCATTGCCGTTTTAAAAATGGGTCGTATAGGTCTTCAAAAAATATTGTTGGCATAGAGGATTGAGGGTTTAGCTATTATTAAGCATTTTATAGTTGCAGATAAATTCTTTAGCAAGTGATTTTAGAAAATATTTGGTGAGAAAATACTAAAAATGATTTTTTTTATTTAAAATACAAAAGAAAATTAGTTAACAGTGTTCTGTTTATCACTTAACATAGCTTTGTTAAAATGTCAGGTTTGTGTCTTGGCTAAGTTATATTCAAATTTATCTTCACGGGCATTCTGCCGTTTAAGGGTTTGGAACCCATAAAAGCTGCAATTATTACCCACTTACGCTTTCAGTAATATAAAACCGACTTCAGTCATGAAGGAGTTGGAGTTTCTAAGCATCAACACTATTGTTAAATAGTTTATTAGTAACTTACTTACTAAAAGATGGACTACGGCAGCCTTGGGATCTGTAGATCTAAAAATATAGGTCAGCAGAGGAGCACTCCAAGGAGGTGTACTGTCGCTTCTACTTTGGAAAATAACCATTAACATTATTGTCCCTGGAAGAAAAAGGTGTAAAAGTGGTCGCGTATACTGATGACGTGGCTATTATGTTTAGGGACAAGGCTCTAGGAGATTACTTCAGGAAGCTCTATGTGCCACAGCATAGTGGGCTACCGAAAGTTGTCTAGGCGCAAATCCGTGCAAGACCGAAATTATTCTTTTCAGCAGGAGATACAAGTAACCTAAAGTGGCACCTGTCTCCTTGGGAAGAAAGAATGTACCATTTACAGAAGGCACAAAATAACAGAGTGTTTTGCTGGACAGAAAATTGAACTTCAAATCCATAATTTTAGAAAGGGCAAGATAGGCAACTCTTGCCCTATACACCTGCAAGAGAGCCATTTGCAAAAGTTGGGGATTAAGACCGCGCGTCATGCACTGGGTATAAAATGCAGTTGCCAGCCCTATAATACTATATGGTGTTGTGGTCTGGTGGACGGCTCTCAAAAAGTCCACCTACAGTTCAATACTCAACCGGATCCAAACGGTGGCTTGTTTATGCATCACAGCCGCACTGAGGACGACATCATCGGATGTACTGAATTTAATGCTACACCTAATGCCTCTGGAGGCGAGGCGAGGCAAATCGCTTCGATTACTGCTGTGAGGCTATGGGAGCTTTCTCTTTAGTCATGTGGCGGCTCCGTACACTGTGTTATCCTTGATACAATGCCCGGTGTTCCAGGCAGTGTGGATTATTCCCTGTCTGAGCAGCTTTTTGATTAAAAGTACTGCACCACTATTGCTGATAGAAGCGATTGAAGCTACAATATCCCTGGTAATAGAAGTTACATAGACTTCTAAAGCGATAGTTTCGAACTAGACGACCAGGTGAGCTTTGGGGGGTACACTGAAAAACTAGAAGTGGTCATATCGAGAAGGTTGCCCTACCACTGCAGTGTGTTACCCGTTGAATTGCAAGCCCCTGAAAAACTAGAAGTGGTCATATCGAGAAGGTTACCCTACTACTACAGTGTGTATCAAGCGTAGATCCTTGCAATTAAGGAAGTGGTGGAATGGCTAAAGTATAATGCCATAATGACAACTGGCGCAAATATCTTCTCAGACTGTCAGGCAACCATTAAATCCCTGGAAAACGTATTTCTGAATTCAAAAACCGCCCTCGACTGCAGCGGACCTCTTAACGAGATGGCTGAAGAGTTCAATATTCAGCTGTTCTGAATGCCGGCCGACATAGATATCCCAGGGAAATGTAAGGTGGGCGAGCCTGCGAGACTAGGAACTACCTTAGACATTCCAGGGAAACTGGAATCTGTGGGTATGATTCTAGCGACATGAAAGCTAAGGTTGCCAGATCAGGCCCGAAGGGCAACGAATGAAAGATGGTCACAAAGGGGGGCTGGGAGCATTCTAAAATTGTGGCCTAATATAGACTTGAAGAGGTCTACCGCCTTGCTGTCACTGGCTAGAACAGACTTGTGTGCGTCATGACAGTCCACTGTCTGATCGGAAAACATGCTGACAGACTGAAAATTGTCAGTAACGACTTTTACCGAAGCTGTGAAGACGTCGAGGAAGAAGAGACCATAAAACATCTCCCGTGTGTTTATCTCGCACTGGCGGTCAGAAGAAGTTCCACTTTAGGTTCCCTTCTCTTTGAGAACTTGTCTGATTTAGCGGATGTGAACATTCGCAAGTTGTTGGGCTTTTTAAAGCGATCAGAACAGGACATTCTTCTCCTGTCACTGTGGTATCACAATAAACGAAAACGTCTAAGTGAGTCTGGTGGCAGACTGCCTCTTCAACCTAAATTGAAGTATGCATGTCTTCAATTGTATTAAAAATCAAAGGTAATTAAATAATGATCAAAATTTCAGTTTTTTAAAAAAATTTCTGAAAATTTAATTTTTAAAATATCGTCGAGATTCGTAACTAATTTTAATGATAGACTTACCTTCTTGTTATTGATAAGCCATGTGATGTGCGGCGGTGGTCGAGCTCGTGTTGTGTTACAAAGTACCATAAGACGTTCACCAATAGCTACTGGACTTCGTTTGCGAAACCTTATCACCGGTGGGCCTGTTTGGGGTACTAAAATGATAGCAAAAGCAAAAAATAATAATGCTATTAAAGAGTCTTGTTGAAAATATACAATAACAAAATTATTAATGATTCTTCCAGGATACTCGGAATATTCCAATAACCTTACAAAGGGTAACAGCCAATCCAATTGGTCAAATTATTAAACAATGTAAGCGTTATTTATTGACTTGATAATTAAGATTGTCCAAGCATAGAAGATATTGACGAAAATGTCAACAGGATTACGACTGCACTGGCGTGGTCCTTCGAAGATCAGCCCAAGAAAACCCCTGGATGACCGGGGAGATTCGCAATATTGGGAAAGAGGTCCGCAGACTATTTAACAGAGCGCGCCGTAAAAAAAGCGGAAGTCTATTGGGATGTGTATTACACATGGCTCAAGGAATACAATAAGATTACCAGAGCGGCAAAACATGCCTCCTGGAAGCTTTTTTGCGAACAGGTCGGTAGCGTTAATGATGCCACCAAGATAACAAGTTTCTCTCAAAAACCATGTCCAAACTGAAACTTTAGTAGACGACATGGGAGTGAGAGCAGAGACCACGGAGGACATGTGGAGGCTTTGGATGAAAACCCATTTTCTACAGGATACGAAGGGACTTATGGAGATACCGGAATCTTGGAATAATGACGTTGATCGAAGGTTTATAATTACGGAATTTATGGTGAAGGAATCCTTGATGAGCTTCAAAACATTTAACTCACCCGGACCTGATGAAATATTTACAGCGTTACCACAGAAAGAGGCAGACTACATGGCGAATCATGTAGCCACTATTTTCACAGCGTGCCTAGGACGTTCATATATTCCTAAAGCCTGGCAGGAGGCAAGGGTGGTGTTTATACCCAAGCCCGGCAAGGCAAGTTATACGACACCCAAGGCCTACAGACTCATAAGCCTTACGTCCGTTCTACTCAAAACAAGGGAACGTATTATGGACACCATGATAAAAATAGGACATCCAGAGAACTGCTAAAATACATACAGCATGCCTATGTCAAGGGAAGGTCGGTGGGAAGGCCCTGCACGAGGTTGTGCATAAAATAGAAACATCCTTCGATGCCACAACTACACTCTCAAATACACACAGCGTGCCTATGTCAAGGCAAGGTCGGTGGAGACTGCCCTGCACGAGATAGTGCAAAAAATAGAAAAATCCTTCGATGCCAAAACGTACACCCTGGCGGTATGTATTGATATCGTCGGGGCTTCTAACAATGTGTGGACCGACACACTGATATAATTCTTAGACCAGTACCGGGTAGAACCGTTTCTTAGAGACTGGATAAACCATATGCTAAGGAACAGGTGGATAAATTGTGTGTACCATGGTATAAATATAAGGGAGAAAGTGGCACAGGGCACGCCACAGGGGGTATTTTATCGCCTTTCATATGGGTGACCACCGTTTAAACCGAAGCCTTTCGGGTCGACGCAGTCCGAGTTAAGGGAGTGGGCGACGAATGAGCATGCAACATTGTGGTAGGTAGGTAGGAAGGCGAAAATCCTATGGGGGGATCCGGACCGAGACAGGACGAGGCTTTTATTGAAAGGAATTAAGAAGGACGACAGCATAGCTTTTGTTATCATGACGGGACAGGTAGGACTACGAGCTCACTTATGTAAAATCCAATTATGTTGGAGTATTTCCTTTGTCAATAAAACTCTAAAAAATTTGCTTTTCGTTAATCAAACTGCATGCATTTCTCTATTCTCTATTCTCTATTCTGAACAAAAACATTTGATTTCTTTTATCATCCTGCTATTTATACCCTACACCACTACTGTGGTACAGGGTATAATAACTTAGTGAATTAGTTTGTAACACCCAAAAGGAAGAGAGGTAGACCCATTGATAAGTATACCGATCGACTGAGATTCACTTTTTGATTCGATTTAGCTATGTCCGTCTGTCTGTCTGTCCGTCCGTGTTAATTTGTGTACAAACTACAGGTCGCAATCTTTATCCGATTGTCATCAAATTTGGTATGGCCATGTTTTTTGGCCTAGAGACGAAGCCTATTGAAATTGGAAAAAAATCGGCTCAGAATTGGATATAGCTTCCATATATATGTTCGTCCGATTTGCAGTAATACAGCATTAAAATGGTCATTTGTTAACCCCTTTTTTCAAAATTTGACAGGAAGGATTTTCTTATGACCCTCGATATTAGTGTTGATTTTTATAGAAATCGCTTCAGTTTTGGATATAGCTCTCATATATATGTTCGTCCGATTTGCAGTAATACTGCAATAAAATGGTCATTTGTTACCCGATTCTCTCGAAATTTGGCAGGAAGGATTTTCTAATGACTCTTAACATTACAAGTTAATTTCATAGAAATCGATTCAGATTTAGATATAGCTCCCATATTTATGTTCGTCCGATTTGCAGTACTACTGCAATAAAATGGTCATTTGCTACCCGATTCTCTCGAAATATGGCAGGAAGGATTTTCTAATGACTCTTAACATTACAAGTTAATTTCATAGAAATCGGTTCAGATTTAGATATAGCTGTCATATATATATCGCCCGATTTTCACTCCTAGAGTTACAGCGAATACATTTATTGACCCATCTTGCCAAAAATTTTGCAAAACCCTTTCCTGGACGAATGCCGCAGTATCTGAGAAGTTTGCTCGAAATCGGTTCAGATTTTGGTATAGCTCCCATATATGTCTTCGTCCGATTATGAGAACTATTGCAAAAAAGTGCGCATTTTTTAACCGATTCTCTCGAAATTTTACAGGAAGGATTTTCTTATGACTCTCAATGTTAGTGGTGAATTGCATAGAAATCGGCCCAGATTTAGATAAAGCTGTCATATATGTATATGGCCCGATTTTCACCCCAAGAGCTACTGCAAGCGCATTGTTTGACCAATCTTGCCAAAATTTTGCACAACGCCTTCCTGAACGACTACCACATTATCTGAGAAGCTCGAAAAAGGTTCAATATTAGATATAGCTCACATATATGTTCGTCAGATTTTGGGTAATTTGCCATAATGTTGTCATTTGTCAACAGTAGTCCATGTCAACAGTAGTCCGAGGTCCATCAAAATTGGGTCAGAATTGGATATAGCTCCCACATTGTACTTATAGGGAAGGTGTAGGGTAGGTAACGCAGAGGTCAGCATGTCCGCCAATGACGGTGGTTTTCCCCTCCTAACGTTGGCAACATTTGTGAGGTACTATGCCATGTTAAACTCCAAAGAGGTGTCGCATTGCGGCACGCCTTTCGGACTCGGCTATAAAAAGGAGGCCACTTATCATTGAGCTTAAAACTTGAATCGGACTGCACTCATTGATATATGAGAAGTTTGCCCCTGTTCCTTAGTGGAATGGTCATGGGCAAAATTTGTATTTGTATTTGTAGGATATTATACAGTCGGCACCACCCAACTTTGCCTATCCTTGCTGGTTTTCTCATATGTCATTACTCCCATAATACGTTACTTATATTTATGTTCCTCACAAATGTGCTCCCTCGTAACTATACTAAGATTGTTTTGTCATCATAAAACCAACATTTGTTACCCACAACTAAACAGTATTCCCCTAATAGTAAGTCAGAAATAACAATTGAAACAAATGGGCTTTGGCAAAAAAAAAAAGAACGCTTGAAAAATTCTCTACATTTAACGAAATGTGTATTTAATTTGCAATTATCTTCAAAAAGGATCTCATTTCACTGTATTCTCCTGCCACAAAAACAAATTAAATATTATCGATAATATGATGGTTACTTACAAAAAACGCTCAGTAAGTGCTCGCCAGATGCCTTGGTGTACAGGGGTGATGTCATCGATACCTCACAATGGAATTGTCCCGACAACTTGAAGTCCACATTGGTCAGTGTCACTTGGGAAGCATTCGAATTGTCTCGCTACATTACGTGTTGTTGCGTTTGGTTTTCCAACGTGTAGAGCAGCCACAGACAGAAACGCAATGGCCAAACAAAAGAACAAAAAAAAAAAAAAGACAAAAAGGGAAGGAGAAAAAGTCAACAATTTACTAATTATAGTCATTCATTTCATTAATTCATATTTATTCAGGTCTCTCGATTTTCATTTTTGGTTTTTTCCCCCACTTTGTCCTTAACTGTTTGCTGCCATAATTGCTATGGCAATAGCAGAGGAATAGAAAAAAAAAACACTGTCCTTGCCATGTGGCGCTTTTTCTTCAACACTTACATCGATAGTGGCTCCATCCATGGAGAAATTTTTAAATGGTGGCTTTCGTCCCTTGACATATTCGAAGAACTTTGTTTCTTCTCTGAACCATGAGACCTGTAATTGAAAAAAAATAGGGCAAAATGATTCCATTAGGAATATTATCAGAGTTGTAGAGAAATTAAAAGTAAAATGCTTTCAATATTTTCATAAGTGTAAGAGGTTAACGAATGTGGAACATAAAAGTGGAAAAAGCGAGTCAAGCGTATCTCACCTCCATGAGTTCTGAGGAAAAATTTTAAAACTCTTTAAGTTTATAAGAGAATAATTCTGATGGTATTTTTAAGAATCTGCACCATTTTTATTCAATAACTCAAAGAATTATTTTCATACCAAATTTCAGCGAAGTATTGGTTGCCCAAAAAGTAATTGCGGATTTTTCATATAGTCGGCGTTGACAAATTTTTTTACAGCTTGTGACTCTGTAATTGCATTCTTTCTTCTGTGAGTTATCAGCTGTTACTTTTAGCTTGCTTTGGAAAAAAAGTGTAAAAAAGTATATTTGATTAAAGTTCATTCTAAGTTTTATTAAAAATGCATTTACTTTCTTTTAAAAAATCCGCAATTACTTTTTGGGCAACCCAATAGAATACAAAATATCTAGAGAGAGGGCCATATGTTGTTGTTGTAGCAGTTTATTGTGTTATATCTTTCGTTTGCTTGATTCTGTTCTGAGTGTCAAGACCCAGGAACTCTGCGACTAAGATGAGGTGCGTCCACAGGGATCTGGGTCTGAGTCGAGTGGGTCTGGCCGGGCAGTTAAACAGGTGACGTGTATCGTGCGGTGCCTGGTTACAATCGGGACATACATCTTGCACGTCGACATCAATCCTAGCTCTGTGGGAATTGAGGCGGCTGCATCTGCCGGAACGTAATTGAGCCAGAACCACTCTGGTATGCCGGGGGTGGTCGATTTCTTCGGGTGCAATTGGTGGCGGTCGTTCTGCAAGGACTACATTCACCCGGTAGCCAATAACCGTATATGCTACGGTGTCTGCATGAATGTTGTTTAAACCCGCTTGATATGCCGCTTGATCTAGAGGTTCTCTCTTGGAGCGCTGAACCTCACGCTCTAGATCGTGTAGATCTACCTTAAGGCTTCTGGGCGGTGGGTATCTATCCATAAGATGATGATTTGGATGGTCTCTGCGATAACAGCCCAAAGGGTATTGCTTAGACAGCATTTAGTTATGTTTTCGCACTGGTAGGATCTTTGTCTCCTGATGGAGGGTGGTTCACATGAGAACTGAGGAGACAGCCCGTCGCAGTTCGGAGGGCGGCATTCTGACAGATCTAAATATTTTTCCACTGCGTGTCACAAAGTTGACGAGACCACACTGGCGCTGCATAACTTACCACAGACCTGCCAATTGCTTTGTACGTGGTCAACAAGGTTTCTTTGTCTGCACCCCAAGTACTGCCAGCAAGTGACTTGAGGACCTTGCTGTGGCATGTGAGGAGAATGTGTAAGAGCTGTCAAATGTGACGCCAAGTATTTTGGCATACTTGATGGTCGACATCATTTCTCCATCGACCATCACAGTCAGCTCAGTATTCACCTCACGCGTATTTGTAGTGGACAATGTGGCTGAAGATTTGGTGGTGGATATCTTCAGATTTCTTGCAGCGAAATATGAGGCAAGCTCGTTGAGGTAGACGTTCAACCTATCGCAGATGTCAACAATGGGGGGGGGGGGGGCCTGATGCCATGATCGTACAATCGTCCGCATATGATACGATCTCTATGCCGTCTGGAGAAGGTGGAATGGAGGATAGGTAGAGGTTAAACAGTGCCGGAGATATCACCCCACCTTGGGGAACTCCCTGTTTCATTCTACGGTGTTTCGACTTCTTATCCCTAAATTCCACAAATGAGTGGCGACCACACAGATATTTCGCGACCCATCGTTTCAGGCCTGGCTGGAAGGACGTGTTGGCATGGCTGACCGTGTCGAATGCCTTCGATAAGTCCAGTGCCACGAGGACCGTCCTATCACATGGCCTGGGCTGATGGAAGGCACGGCAAATGTGTATGGTGATGGCATGCAAAGCTGTTGTTGTGCTGTGCAGTCTTCGAAATCCATGTAGATGCTCGGCGAATGGAAATTTTACTACGAGACTCGGGAGGAGTAATGCCTCTGGCGTCTTTGCCACTGGTGAGAGAAGGGAGATCGGTCTGTACGACTCCCCCAAACTCCGGTCTTTTCCAGGCTTCAGTAGCGGGATCACTCTGCCCATTTTCCAGACATCGGGAACTAAAAGAGTGTTCAAAGACAGGTTGAGGACAGTGGTAAGGTACTCACCTTCAGGTGAATCCAGATTCTTCAACATCAATGTAGAGATTTCGTCGGGGCCCAACGCCTTAGAAGATTTGGCGCCACGGATGACATTCGTAACTTCGCCAACGGTAAATTGTGATGGCTGTTCATCGGCTCGGAAACCACGAATACGGCGAATGGCTCTCCTCCTTGCCCTATCACTCTCGGGATGCACAATAAATTGAGTTATCTCGCCAAAAGTGACTGAGGTCCTATCATCCCGTCTACCGGGGTTCGAGAATGACTTAACAGTAGACCACAGTTTACCTATACAGTTGCCTAAGTTACATTGCTCCAAGTGTTCCAGCTACAAATTCCGCTTATGTTCGTTGACTACCCTGTTTATTTTCAGTTTCAGCTCGCTGATTCTGAGGATAGTGGAGTCTTTTCCACGAATCCCATCACGCTCGTCTGCGAGTACCACTGCTTGAGCCGGGAAATTGGGCCTCACTTGGGGTATTCGACCGGCTGGTATAAAGCGAGCGGCTGCAGCGTTAATGATGTCTTGAAATTTCCTCTCGGCCACTAGCACTTCCGAGGGGGGATGGCAGTTCACTGAAGCGGCGATTGGTATACTCTCTGAAGCCAGTCCAATCGGCCTTCTTATAATTGATAAACGTCCGGTGCTCAGAGGTTATGAAGTCGGGTGGTCGGTCGATGGTGAGAATTATGGGGAGGTGGTCTGACTCCAAAGAGATGACGGCTTGCCAGGATACGTCACTCGGGAGATCAGGGGATGCAATTGAGATGTCTGGCGAGCTGCTGGACCTCCTTGTAATCCTAGTGGGGGCATCCTCATTCACCGTGCAAAACGTGGAGCTATCTGTCTGCTCTGCCAAAACCATGACACGCTGGTTGTTACCTAGGGGAGAATGCCATGACGTGTGATGCGCATTAAAGTCCCCTAGAACCAGACGATTATGGCCAGGTAGCAACCCACTTATGTCGGGGTTGTAGGCCTGGCCATTAATCGGAACACAGCTACCAACCGGCGGTATATATACGTCGTATATCTCTATCTCGGCAGTACCAGACCTGACTGCTATCTCCATACATTCCATGTAGGGGTCACTAGCGTCAAGCGCATGCGAGATAGGTCTATACTGAACGGAATGGTGTATAACGAAGGCCAATCCCCCACCTCCATTCCTTGAGCGATCCTTACCTAGCACATTGTAACCATGTCAACTGTGCAAACTGCAGGTGTTGGTCAGCTTTGTCTCCTGGATCGCTACGACCAATATGCTCTTCCGACTCATAAAGTCTTCGATCTCATCGATCTTGCCACGAAGTCCGTTGCAGTTTAACTGCAAGAACGATACACTCCCCGGCACTGGCCTGGCAATATTAGGGCTAGGATGCTGCCGTTGCGTAAAGTAAATTGCCGTACGGGAGAGGTCGGGGGGTCACATAGTGCGACGACGAGGACGCCGAAGGCGACGACGCTTGTGATCCACTGCTGCCTATGTTCGCACAGCACCTTGCGACATAGCCAGTATGACTATACTCCCGTATTGAAGTTAGGCCAGAGCAAGATCGGAAATGTACCCACTCCATGCACCGGTTACACCTCACCGACACCGACCGATGATGAAGGCGGTTCTGGCAAACCGAACAGAACCAGGGTCCGGGTTCTTTTGCACAAATATATCTTACTAGCTGGACAGGGCCTGCTCCGCTGCGCCTTCACCCACTTTCTTATTGTATCTGAGCCCTATAGTGGCATGGTCAGAAAAGTCCTGTTTGGAGGTACTGGTACTGCCTTTCAGATATTTCGCCCCAATATGATTATCATTGTGGTGCTCTACTTCCAAATACCTTCATTTGAGTTTTATATTACTATGGTTGGTAAATAAGTCTGGCATTGAGGTAAATTCGGGGGTGAGGTGGACCCTCATATACCAGATTAGTTCTCTTGTCTGAAATACCTTTAATTTGAGCCCCATAATGTCATTATTGGTTTGTATTTCCATTTAGCGGGCTTTGGAGGGGGCCGGGCCCCCCTTGGTATTCCACCCTAAATAAGGATACCAAATTTATTTTTTTTTATCATAAACAAACAAAATTTCGCGTAAATCACACCATCCATCTCCGAGATCTTGAGTTTTTAAAAATAAGATGAGGGGGACGACCGCCTATTATAGTTTGGATGTTAGATCTAGGGGAGGCCCCTCACAACACGAAGGAATAAATTTTTATGTCTGACTTTTACTCTACTTTTAAATACTTCTCATTTGATACCCATATTGCCCAAAGCTGCGAAAGAGTCCTGTTGGGGGGTTTTTTGGGGGTGGGGCACCCCTCCGAACACTTTGGGCAAAATTTATATACCTAGTTCGTACTCTATTCTTAAATACCTTTCATTTGATACCAATATTGTCCCAATCGGTAAACATGTCCTTCCGGGTGGGTTTTGGGATGGGGCGTCCCCCTAAGTTATTCGACCCAAAAATTTTCTAACAATTTTGTGTTTTTGAGGTGGCATAAAAAATCGGTGCATGCATCTCCGAGATCTTGAGTTTTTGAAAATTGGGGTGTGGGGGAGGATCCGCCCCCTTCGGATATCAACAAATGTAGTACCCTATTTTCACCGGTGACCGAAATTCTACCAACTGTGAAAATTTAAAAAAATCGATTCAGCCGTTTTTGAGTCTATACGGAAGAGACAACCAAACAAAGTGCAATAATTTCATTTTTATATAATAGAAGAGAAGAAGAAGTGTTAGTGTAGGTCGATTGGGATTGTAAATGGGCCAAATCGGTCTATGTTTTGATATAGCCGTCATATAAACCGATCTGGGGTCTTGATTTCTTGAGCATCTAGAGGGCGCAATTCTTATCCAATTTGGCATAAAGTGTTCTGTTATGACTTTCAACAAATTTGCTAAGTATGGTTGAAATCAGTCTATAACCTGATATAGCTGTCATATAAACCGATCTGGGATCTTGACTTCTTCAGCGCCTAGCGAGCGCAATACCTATCCAATTTGGATGAAATTTTGCGCGAAGTGTTTTGTTATGACTTCCAACAACTGTGTTAAGAATAGTTCAAATCAGTCCATAACCTGATATAGCTGCCATACAAACCGATCTGGGGTCTTGACTTCTTGAGTCTCTAGAGGGCGCAATTATTTTCCGATTTGGCTGAAATATTGCATGAGGTGTTTTGTTATGACTTTAAATAACTGTATTAAGAATGATTCAAATCGGTCCATAACCTGATATAGCTGCCATATAAACCGATCTGGGGTCTTGACTTCTTGAGCCTCTAGTGGGCGCAATTATTATCCAATTTGGCTGAAATATTGCATGACGTGTTTTGTTATGTCTTCCAACAACTGTATTAAAATAATTCAAATCGGTTCATAACCTGATATAGCTGCCATATAAACCGATCTAGGGCCTTGACTTTTGAGCCACTAGAGGGCGCAATTATTATCCGAATTGGCTGAAATTTTTTGCAACGGCTTCTCTCATAACCTTTAACACACGTTTCAAATATGACATGAATGTGTTTATAGCCCAATACAGCTCACCTATAAACCGATCTCCCTATTTTAGTACCTCAGCCCCTAAAGTGCGCAATTCTTAATAGATTTGACTGAAATTTACACAATGACTTCTACTATGTTCTCCAATATTCAGTTCAATTATGGTCCGAAATGAACCATAACATGATATTGCTCCAATAATATAGCAATGTTTTTTTTTTTTTGTTTATCCTTTGTTTGCCTAAAAAGAGATGGTGGAGGGTATATAAGATTCGGCCCGGCCGAACTTAGCACGATTTTACTTGGTTCTCATAACGTTGTCGTTCAATTTCAAAACATTTTTCCCCTCCCTACCAACTTGGTAATTGCTCTTAAACTACGAACAAGATCAAAAAACCAGGATATTGTCAAAATATTGTCCCAGAGTTGACACTTCCATATCAACTGTCACAATGTTAGTTCTTATGTTATATTTCTTTCTTTGTTTGTATTCGTTTTACCAACACAAGCACACAAGTTTTTCGCAATGAGTTGCACAATTATTGACAGGCACATTGGTGACATTTATTAAATTGAATCTGGGCTAAAACCACAGGGTGGGAAGAAGCAAGAAGAAGAAGAAAAAAAGGAACTAACAAGGAAACAGGGAAAAGGAAACATTTTGAAAAAAAACAATGCTTGACACATTTCAAGCAAGAACTATGAAGAACGACATGCATGCGAACAAACGAATAGGAGGACTCTCTCACACTGCAAACCAAACTTAACATTATTTGCAACTACCATGTAAGGCGATATGGAATTTTATTTAAATAAGATTTTTAAAGCTGTATAAGAGACCATGAGCAGGCGACAAATTTATTTAAAAATCTAAGACCATTTATTAGACGGCTTAACCAGATTACAGGCACGGTATAGCTGTGTGGTGCCACAAGCTGGACCATTGAGTTCCGATATGTGTGGTGCTAATTGCTGTCACGAGAAGCTTAGCTGGGAGCTACCGGGCGCGTCCACTGGTTGCGGATAGTGGAGAGTCTCAGTGAGAGGTCAGGTGGCACCGGCTCTTGCACACATACTGAGTGACTTGATGCTTGATATGACAAGGCAAGTTATTGGCGCCTTTCAATAACCAATGGCCACCCCGTTCCCGCAGCGAAAGGTGGACCGCAACGAACTTGCTCACCTACAAAAGCTTGACGAGGATCGCCACCTCCACATGAAAATGTGGTTACAGCAACAACAACAACAACGAACCAATTTGCACCGAACTTGACATGTGTTTAGAAGTCTACATACCAAACGAATAAAATTGCGCTCTGTGGGCGCTTAAGGAGTCAAACTGGAAGATAAGGTTATATGGAAATAAATCTAGTCATGAACCGATTAGGTTAGGTTAAGTTATAGGTCTGCGAGTTAAGCGGTCAGCAACTACCTTTGCCAGGTGCTGTTCGATTGGTCAATTGTATTCGTCCTAGAAAGAAATCGAATAAGAGAGAAGAGAGAGACGAAAGCTGTTAAAAAACCATAAAGATAAACGAAAAGCCGCTATACAGACCCAAAGTAGACTCAGCGACTGGGGGGCCGCCCCTTTAGCCATCCTAGGCCTTTGCAGAATGACTCATGGTTGAAAAGACTGCAGAGAGCTCAGTTATGAGCTTTTCACCCACAATCCCACGACTTCTCCCCGCCATCGGGGGGCATGAGAGATGCTCGATCGTCTCCAACTCCTCCTAATCCCCACAGACGCTTCAGAAACCCTCATCGTTCCGAACCCATCGCCATGTCATCGACCTGACATTGCAGTGGCCGGTCAGGACTCCCACCTACAATACAAGGCCATGTTTCCCCAGCTCAATACCAATCGACCTCCTCATTCTGGAGAACTTTGGTCACATAGCATTACCAAGCCTGTGCCCCACAAGCAGTGTTGCCGTTTTTGGTAGGTTCCCACCAAAATTTGTTGGTTTTTATTCTCTTGGTAGGTTGGTAAATTGTCTTAGATTTTTGGTTTTACGGCTTTTGTGGGTTCTCTGCCTTCAATAAGAAAGCAGGGCTATGTGGCAGCTGCATACAAATATGGTCAGATCCGGTCTATATTCAGATCTTAAGGGGTCTATGCACCTCACTGTAACGCGCGTAACTCGGGAGATTGCTTTATCCAAACTCGGCACAGTTGTTCATTGAAATCGGGGTAAAAATACGACCTTATAAACTCCAGATTTCTTATCAGGAAATCGGCATAAAGGTTGCTATATAAAGATGTAGGCCATCTTTGACTGTAGAGTAATTTTACAAACAGAAGGACAGACATATCTAGAACCTCTATTAATAACGACGATCTAGAACTTTGAGCGTTGACAATGTATAATTTCATGTGTCCCAAATGGAATGGTAAATGGCCAACCCTTCGGTTGGGGCTATAAAAACTTATACCGATACTTTGACTTGTAGAATTTTTGGTCAGTTTCGACGGGTTTGGTAAGATTTTTCTTAAATTTTGGTAGGAACTAATTTTCATGAAGGCCAATGTAGCGCAGAGGTTAGCATATCCGCCTATGACGCTGAACGCTTGGTTTTGAGCCCTGGCGAGACCATCAGAAAAAACATTCTTCAGCGGTAGTTTTGCCCTCCTAATGTCGGTAACTTTTGTGAGGTACTTTGCCATGTAAAAACTTCTCTCCAAAGAGGTTTCGCACTGCGGCAGGCCGTTCGGAATCGGCTATAAAAATGAGGCTCCTTGTCATTGAGCTTAAGCCTAAATCGGACGGCACTCATTGATATGTGAGAAGTTAGACCCTGTTCCTTAGTGGAATGTTCATGGGCAAAAATTTGCAATAATCATAAGAGTCACTCTCAGAATCTATCCGCAATACGTACCTGGCCAGATCGTCACTTTGTTGCCCGCCACCCACTTTGTTGCCCGACCCACAACGCACAATCTGACACCAGCATCCAAAAGTCCGAGACGTGACCCGCAGCCAGGGCCTTCAGCAACACCTCACAAAGGCAAATTTGTCCATGAGCTTTCCATTAAGTAAAAGAGGTAAATTTCTCACATATCTATGAGTGCTGTGCGATTCAAGTTAAAGCTCAATGATAAGGGACCTCCTTTCTATAGGTGATAAAATGTCACCAGCTTTTCGAGAGGATTAACCACCGCTGAAAATTTTTTCTGATGTTTTCGTCAGGAAACCAGGCGTTCAGCGTCATAGGCGGACATGCCAACCTCTGCGATACGGTGACTTCCAAAACGCCTCCTGACGGTCCACATCATTTGTGAGAGTCTGAGAGGCGGCCCTCCTGATTCAGGATCACATCTAATCAGGAATCAGGACATTTATTCCAGTTAAGACTATAACGGCTAAATCAGACGACAAAAGTTGATTTAACCAGACATGGAGAGATGCTATCAGATCGAAAGAGGTGGTATTCAGGAACTGCCCATTGGATAAAAACGCCAATACTGAACTGCTGCACAAGCAGGCAAGATTTTCGTGTGCCAATGTGCTTAGGCGCGAGAAACAGTGTTTAGAACAGTGTCCATGTACTAAAGATCTTGCTTCTACACGAGAAAGTAAGAGCTTTTGGTCGTTTGCGAATAGAGAAAGGGGTAGGGGTTCTTCACATATTCCAACTCTTGTTAAGGTTAATCAAACGTTTACTGACACAGTTGATAAGGCTAACCTGTTGGCTGATATATTTGCAGGGAACTCTTCCCTGCCGGATAGCAATTAACCACTCCCCTCAATCGAAAATGTATCTGTCCAAAAATATTTTTTCGAACTCATGGAGTTAAAAGGTTTCTCAAGAATCTAGACGTAAATGAATCCCCGGGCCCAGATGGCATATCAACACTTGTCTTACGCAAGAGATCTTTGACGCTCGCTCGTCCATTACGCAACCTTTCAACCTTGCCTACCGTGCGGGAGTCTTGCCGGCGCGATGGAAGGTTGCGAACGTTCAGCCAATATCCAAGAAGGGTGAGGCAACCAAACCTGCGAAATATCGGCCAATTGCGATATGCTTCGCTCTCTCCCAGGTCATGGAGAGCATGGTGAATCACCATCTTGTGAGGTATTTAGAGTCTAATGGTCTTCTTAGCGACCAACAGTATGGGTTCATGGATCTGGGTATTGCCAAGGCATTTGATATCAAAGCTTGTCGCATCACTTAGTTTAGGTTAATTTGAAAAGAGTGATCTCCCCCATGACACCATGGACATTCATCTAAACCACTAATCGGCGCGTTGTGCCCACTAATCTGTATGTATATGGGTGGATATCTAAAGAACAACAAGCCAGTAGGAGCCGACGGGTTACCCGCTAAACTATTTAAGACCGGAGGCGACTCGCTGATAAGACGTATGCATCACCTTATCTGCGCAATCTGGCTAGAAGAACGCATACCCGATGATTGGAACCTCAGCATACTATGTCCTGTATACAAGAAAGGAGTCAGGACGGAATGTGCCAATTACAGAGAAATAAGTCTCCTCCCCATCGCATACAAGATACTCTCGAGCGTACTGTGTGAAAAATTAAAACCTAAAGTCAATGAGATAATTAGGTCCTATCAATGCGGCTTTAGGCCTGGTAAATCCACCATGGACCAGATTTTCACACTGCGTCAAATCCTGGAAAAGGCCCGAGAATGACAAATCAACACCTGCCATCTCTTTGTTGACTACAAAGCCGCCTTCGATACTCCTTTACGTTCAAAGGTATTTCAAGCCATGTCTGAGTTTGTTATCCCTGCAAAATTAATAGGACTCTGCAGGATGACACTTGCTGATACGCGTTCCCCAGTAAGAATAGGAAAGAATCTCTCCGAACCATTTAATACCAAACGAGGTTTCAAACAAGGAGACAGCCTATCGTGTGATCTCTTTAATATCCTGTTTTGAGAAGATTATACTAGTGGCAGATGTGAATATAGATATGGCACACTAATCACCAGAGAACACATGCTACTCGCTTATGCCGATGACATCGATATCATAGGATGGGTGACCGGAAGTAGTAACTGCAGCCTTTGAAAGAACCGAAAAGGGAGTCAGTGAAAATGGGTCTGGCAGTAAATGGAGATAAGACGAAATGGATGGTTTCAACTCCCAAAAAGCCTTGCACAACCGAGCAGATAAAGAAATTGGAGTAAGTTGGGAACCACAACTTTGAGACAGTCACTAACTTTTTCTACCTCGGCACCGCCGTAACCGAAACGAATGACACCAGTTTTGAGATTAAGCAGAGAATAATACTGGCAAACAGATGCTACTTTGGACTAAGTAGCCAGTTTAGAAACAAGGCCACCTCTCGACAGACGAAGATTACACTTTACAAGACACACTAACCGTGCTGTTATATGGTTCTGAAGCATGGGTACTTGTGAAAGCAGATGAGGCAGTACTTGGAGTATTTGAGAGAAAGATTCTTCGTAAAATATATGGACCAGTTTGTGTTAATGGAGAATATGGGCGACGTATGAACCACGAGCTGTATGAGGACGATAGCATAGTCACACGCATCAAAATACAACTGCTGCATTGGCTAGGTCATGTTGTAAGAATGGATGAAGAAGCTCCAGCAAAGAAGTCTTTTGAAGGCAAACCCGGTGGTACACGCAAACCAGGAAGACCAAAAGCCCGATGGAAAGATCAAGTGGTCGGGGACACCATGAAGCTTGGTGTCATAGCTTATAGAAGGAGCGCAGAAGATCGACGGGCTTGGAAGGCTATTCAACGTTCGGCTACTAGGATAAGCGTTATGGACCGATTCAGACCATATTTAGCGCGTACGTTGAAGGTCGTAGATGAAGTCGTTGTGCAAAATTTCTGCCAAATCAGAATAGAACTGCGACATCTAGAGGCCCAAGAAATGTAATCGGGGTATCGGTTTCTAAAGCAGCTATATCAGGTCTTTGGCTGATTCATACTTGGCGCGACAAGCAGACAAGGCAGTGCTTGGAGTGTTTGAGAGAAGCATTCTTCGTAAAATATATGGACCAGTTTGCGTTAATGGAGAATATAGACGTCGTATGAACCATGAGGTGTATGAGCTGTATGACGACGATAGCATAGTTACAGGTATCAAAATACAACGGCTGCGTTGGCTAGGTCATGCTGTCAGAATGGATGAAGAAGCTCCAGCAAAAAAGTCTTTTGAAGGCAAACACGGTGGTACACGCAAACCGGGAAGACCAAAAGCCCGATGGAAAGATCAAGTGGTGGGAGACACCTCGAAACTTGGTGTCAGCGATTTTAGAATGAGCGCAGAAGATCGAGGCGCTTGGAATGCTATTTTCTACGTTCGGCTAGTGGAACAAATATTCTGTCATAGCCAATTAAAGAAGAAAGGATATCTAGAATGGTCTTCTGTGCCATAGTGAGAGTGGGTCCTCATCGCCCCGCCTATGCCAGGACAACATGTTCTCTGAAGCTGTTGTATTATCCTTAGGTACTTAAGACCTTAGGTACTTAAGACAATTTTCTTAGTGAGGTCATCATATTTTCTTACATTTTATAGTTTCTTTTAAGCAACTAAAGTCACCGATGTCAAAAACATCAAATTTATATACCTATGACTTTGTAGTTAGAGGCCAATTACAATTAGACCCACGTATGTTATGCTGCATTTAATTTTATCGAACACATGAAGAAAACAATTTGACCCATGCTACCACCGCCTTTAGTCCTACTATTTGCGGCAATATTTATTTGGATGTGTAATAGATATGATGTGTATCATGAGTAAAATTACGCACAATAACAACAATCAAGGATGAGGTTCTACTTGTGTATCCAAAGGACTATGTTCTCTACTCCTCAGATGATGATCGATTGCTGTGGTGTCTAAAATACATACAAGACAAATTTTAGTTGTTGCCGTCTGTTCTTGTTTCTTACGAAATGCTATGATGTTGAACCTGAAAGTCATGACCCAACATATTATACCCGTACTTATACATATATTATCTCTTACCAAGAGAATTGTTGGCTGACAAAACCTAGTGCCCACACCTAGCACTTTGCTAACATGATGATGCGACCCCCCATCAGCAGCACTAAGGCTAAGACCAAGAAGCCAACGTGATCCTTGGGCTTAGCAGCAAGCAGTGTGGTGTGTGAGTGTGTGTGTGTGTGGTTGTACATGTACGCATTTATTATTAGATGTATAGGTTTATGTACTGTGGCATTTACTTATTTATCAAGATGTCTCCGGTACATGAAATAGAACAGTACGTGTTCAAATACACCACCAACACCAAGCATCAGCAAGTTTTCTTTTCCTACAAGAGATGATAAACGGAACGTGGCATGGTGTATCCGTGGAATAATTCGAGCAAACTGCCATTGCCTCTACCAATGCTTCTGAGAAATGGCAAAATATAGTTCGGGCAATGTACTGTGGTTTAAATCGAAGAAGAAACAAAAAATGTCATAAAGCGGTGTCAAGTGGAAAAGTAAACCTGACGGTAATAATGATAAAAAATAATGATGACCTACATCATTAGGGTCGTGATTTAAACGATGAGGAGTGTGTCCTACTTTTCTTATTTGTTAGCTAAACCGAAATTTGTATACCTACACTATAAAAAAAGGAGGCCAACGTAACTCAGAGGTTAGCATATATAGCGGTGAAAGTCTGCGCTCAAATCCAGGAGAGATTATCAAAAACAAGTAAAAGCGTGGTAAGTTCGGCAGGGCCGAATCTTATATACCCTTCACCATAGATCGCATTTTGTCGAGTTCTTTCCCCGATATGTCCTTTGAGGCAAACAAAGGATAAAAGAAAAAAATTGATTCGGACCATAATTGAATTGAATAATGGAGGCCATAGTATTGGGTTGCCCAAAAAGTAATTGCGGATTTTTTAAAAGAAAGTAAATGCATTTTTAATAAAACTTAGAATGAACTTTAATCAAATATACTTTTTTTACACTTTTTTTCTAAAGCAAGCTAAAAGTAACAGCTGATAACTGACAGAAGAAAGAATGCAATTACAGAGTCACAAGCTGTGAAAAAATTTGTCAACGCCGACTATATGAAAAATCCGCAATTACTTTTTAGGCAAATCAAATAGAAGTCATTGTGTACATTTTCAGCCAATTCGAGTAAAAATTGCGCCCTTTAGGGACATAAGAAGTAAAATAGAGAGATCGGTCCATATGGGAGCTGTATCAAGCCATGGACCGATTCGGACCATATTTGACACGTATGTTGAAGGTCATGGGACAAGCCGTGGAACAAAATTTCAGCCAAATCGGATGAGAACTGCGCCCTCTAGAGGCTCAAAAAGTCAAAATACAAGATCAGTTTATATGGCAGCTTTATCAGGTTATGTACCGATTTGAATCATACTTAATGCAGTGGTTCGAAGTAATACCAAAACACTACCTGCAAAATTTCAGCCAAATCGGATGAGAATTGCGCGTTCTAGAGGCTCAAGAAGTCAAGAATCAAGATCGGTTTATATGGCAGCTATATCAGGTGATGAACCGATTTGAATCATACTCAATACAGTGGTTCAAAGTAATACCAAAATACTTTCTGCAAAATTTCAGTCAAAACGGATGAGAGCTGCGCCCTCTAGAGGCTCAAGAAGTCTAGACCCAAGATCGGTTTATATGGCAGCTATATCAAAACGTAGACCGATTTGAACCATAGATAACGCAGTTGTTGGAAGTGATACCAAAATACCACGTGCAAAATTTCAGTCAAATCGGATGAGAACTGCGCCCTCTAGAGGCTCAAGAAGTCAAGATCCAAGATCGGTTTATAAGACAGCTATAACAGGTTATGAACCGATTTGAATCATACTTAATACAGTGATTCGAAGTAATACCAAAACACTGCCTGCAAAATTTCAGTCAAATCGGATGAGAACTGCGCCCTCTAGGGGTTCAAGAAGTCAAGACCCAAGATCGGTTTATATGGCAGCCATATCAGATTATGAACCGATTTAAATCATACCTAATACAGTGGTTCGAAGTATTACTAAAACAGTACCTGCAACATTTCAGTCAAATCGAATGAGAACTGCGCCCTCTAGAGGCTCAAGAAGTCAAGACCAAAAAACGATTTATATGGCAGCTATATCAAAACGTGGACCAATTTGAACCATACATAGCACAGTTGTTGGAAGTGATACCAAAATACCATGTGCAAAATTTCAGTCAAATCGGAGGAGAATTGCGCTAGAGGCTCAAGAAGTCAAGACCCAAGATCGGTTTTTATGGCAGCTATATCAAAACATGGACTGATTTGGCCCATTTACAATACCAACCGACCTACACTAATAAAAAGTAATTGTGCAAAATTTCAAGCGACTATCTTTACTCCTTCGGAGGTTAGCGCGCTTTCGACAGACAGACAGACGGACGGACGGACAGACGGACGGACGGACGGACGGACGGACAGACGGACGGATATGGCTAGATCGACTTAAAATGACATGACGATCAAGAATATACTTTATGGGGTCTTAGACGCATATTTCCAGGTGTTACAAACAGAATGACGAAATTAGTATACCCCCACCCTATGGTGAAGGGTAAAAAAAAATTATGATGACCTTCATCATTAGTGTAGGGTGGACCAGATCCTTAGAGACTGGATAAACCCCATGGATAAATTGTGTGTCCCATGGCATAAATATAAAGAAGTAAGGACACGCCACAGGAGGCATTTTATCTCCACTCCTATGGTTGACCATCATAAACAACCTATTACGGATATTAACAGAGGAAGTCCCTGGCACGCTATGAAACTGTTAGCCTGGTGAAGCGCCAGATAGTCTGCCTCCTTCTGTAGTAATTTGCAAATTTTGCCCATGAGCATTCCATTAAGGAACAGGAGAAAACTTTTCACATATCAATGAGTGCAGTCCGATTCAAGTTTAAGCTCAATCATAGGGGGCCTCCTTTTTATAGCCGAGACCGAACGGCGTGCCGCAGTGCTACACCTCTTTGGAGAAAAGTATTACATGGCATAGCACCTCACAAATGTTGCCAGCATTAGGAGGGGAAAACCACCGCTGAAATTTTTTTCTGATGTTCTCGCCCCAGGGTTCGAACCCAGGCGTTCAGAGTCATAGGCGGACATGCTAACCTCTGCGCTACGATGGTCTCCTTCTGTAGTAACGCCGGAAATATTCCATCAGGTCTGGTTTCTACAAATTCCGTTATGATAAGACTTCGATCAACCTTATTGTTCCAAAATTCCGGTGTCTCCGTGAGTTCCGTGATATCCTGTGGAAAACGCGTTTTCATCAAAAACCTCAACATGTCCTCCGTTGTCTCTTCTCTCACTCCCATGTCGTCTACTGACGATTCAGTTTGGTCATGGGTTTTTGAGTGAAATTTTTATATCCTCCACCATAGGATGGAGGTATACTTATTTCGACATTCTGTTTGTAACTCCTCGAAATACTCATCTAAGACTCCATAAAGTATACATATTCTTGAATGTCATGACGTTTGAAGTCGATCTAATCAATTGCGTCCGTCCGCCCGTCCGTCGGCGTCTGTTGAAAGCACGCTAATTTTCGAAGGCGTACAGCTAGCCGCTTGAAATTTTGCACAAATATTTCTTATTAGGGTAGGTCAATTGGGATTGTACATGGGCCACGTCGGTCCATGTTTTGATATAGGTGCCATATAAACCGATCTTGGATCTTGACTTCTTGATCCATAAGAGGGCGCAATTTTAGACCGATTCGACTTAAATTTTGCATGAGGTGGTTTGTTATGATTTGCAATAACTGTGCTATGTGTGGTTGAAATCGGTCCATAACCTGATATGCCTGTCATATAAACCGATCTGGGGTCTTGACTTCTAGAGGTTCTATCGGGCGCAATTTTTTAATATAGCCGTTATATAAACCGATCTTGGATCTTAGTTCTTGAGCCTCTAGAGGGCGTAATTTCTATTCGATTTGGTCGAAATTCAGTATGGCGTGTTTTGTTGTAACTTTCAACAACTGTGCTAAGTATGGTTCAAATCGGCCCATAACCTGATATAGCCGCCATATAAACCAATCTGGGATCTTGACTTCTTGAGTCTCTAGAGGGCGCAATTATTATCCGATTTGGCTGAATACAACGTCTTCTCCCATGACATCCAACATATGCTTTAAATATGGTCTGTCTATCGGTCTATAGCCTGATACAGCTCCCATATAAACCCATGTCCCTATTTTCTGTCTTTAGCCCCTAAAGGGCGCAATTCTTATTTGAATTGGCTGAAATTTTACACAATGGTTTCCAACATTCAAATCAATTATGAATCGGTCCATATCTTGATATAGCTCCAAAAGCATTGCAACTTATGTCCTTTGTTAAAGGACTTATGTCCTTTGTTTGCATTAAGAGAGATACCGGGAAAAGAACTCTAGAAATGCGATCTATGGTGGAGGGTATATAAGATTCGACCCGGCCGAACTTAGCACACTTTTACTTGTTCATCTCGGCGGCGTCATTAATGCTATCAGCCTTCCAGGAGGCACGTTTGCCCGTCTGGTAATCTTGTTGTATTACTTGAGTCGTGTGTAATACACATTCTACTATAATTTCGATTTTCTACAACGAGCTCTGTTAAAAAGCCTGCGGAACTCTTTCCCAATATTGCCAATCTCCCCGGTCATCCAGGGTCTTGGGCTGATTTCCTTTCCCGAAGAGGACAACTGTCTTCACAAGACCCCACCAGTGCAGTCGTAATCCTGTTGACATTGTCGTCAATGTATTTTATGCTTGGACAATCTAAATTATCTTTCCCAAGTCTTCTTCTGAGTTGTCTTCCGAAGTTTGTCCAGTTGGTTTTCAACTTATTCCGGAACTTACTTATTCGCTACTTAATGTAGCGAAGGTCAGAGAAAGAGTGGAGACCCTCCTATCCTAAAACCTCCACCTAATCCCATTAACAAAGGTAGCGGTGTTACCAATATTAAGCGTTGTTAGGTCGTTAGTATTCAAGAACTCTGCCACGAAATGTGGTGAGAGTTCGCATCGCACCTTATTAGAAGCTTATTTCCAGTCTGTTTTGCTTTCCGCACCAGCTGTTGCAGCTCCGACGTGAGTGACGGTGTCGGACAATCAAAAGGCAGATAAAGTGATGACAGGTATGCTCTAACGTCTCCCTGCCTCACCACTGTTGCATCCCACGTTGACAACTCTGGGAAAATGTATAATTAAAATTTTTATGAAAAATATCGCAGGTCCTTGGCCGAGTGCCAGTGTTATCATAGAATAATTGGCAGTTGATATGGTTCAGTCCAGAAACTTTGTTCCGGGTCGTCCATGGTACCTGAATTTTTGCAATATGAGTCTTGCCCTTGTTGGTTATCTCCATCAGAGCGTGTGTAGCAGTCTCGCTACGGAGGAGGTTTATCTGGATGACCTCAATCATAATGAATCGTCGTCACCCCTTATTGTTAGGCGGTATCGAGTCACCTGCCACTGCACAACCTGATGTTAGGCTTTGTATGGTCTCTCACCCCTGCACTGATTGTTGATTTAGTATTAGAATCTTTGTTTATCCTAGTCTTTCCAATATTGAGAGACGGTGATTGTATCGTCGTTACCCCCTGATTGTTGGGCAGTATTGAGTCACCTGCCACTGCACAACCTGATGTCTCAATATGAGGACTTCTGCCTATCCTAGTCATCCCAATCTTGAAAAAGACAACCCTGCTCCCGTAGTGCGCCTTGGCACGGAGATTTGATCAATGCCAATCACAAGGAGAGATCCTTCCTCCTTTGCCTTCCTGTGAAAGACCTCCCACATCTCTGCGATCAAACCTTGACCAAGAACACCAATATGCGTTCCGTCGCAAATTTACTGCCCCATCCCTTAAAGAAGACCGTCGCCTTTGTGAGCTGGGGGTGTCCATCTTTCTCACCAGGTCGAGCTTTGCGTTCTCCTAGGAAGCGTGGATACCTTCGATGAGCTGCTTGATAGTATCAATACCATCAAGCAGCTCATGGGTTGACCCTCTACAGCGTGGTTACCTACTATAAGCTGCTTGACGGTATCAATACATTTCGCTAAAGCAAAAAGCAGCATAAAGATGTCCGCTCTCTACTCGCAGCTCATTATTTGTATGGGTGGACCCTCTACAGAGTTCCACACTTGTTCGAAAATCCGCTCCTTAACCGGATCCTCCACTTGGGACCGATGATCTGGTGGAATCCTACCGGATGCACTACCGATATTGATGACCGCATAAGTCAGCTCATCTCTGTTGTGCTTCCTTGCCACTCTGGCATAAGAGGGCGGCCCCTTACCTTTCTCAGCGACCATCTGGCCCTTCCGTGATGGCTGTGGCCTCCTCCTGTGGAAGTCACAGTTCTTCATGAAGACTTAAGGACCGTGTGCGCTTCCTTCGTTCCTGTTCCGACTTTGTCTACCTCCGCAGGACACTGTCTGGAGTCTCCATTGAGGGATGGCTGGCTGGGTTTTCCCAGAGTACTTTCTTCTTCGCCGTTTTGACGATGTTATGCATATTATTTCATCAATCCCCTTCTTTTAATGGTTTTGATTTTACCCACTGTGCAGCGTTATACTTCGCCAAGGAGCTACAGCAAAGTTAAAAAACGTTGAGGTTGCCGTGTCAAAGAAACAAACAACCAACCGAGAATACAGCCGAATAACAAAACATCAGCTAATAAAACAGAACATTTTCATTTTGTACAATTCATGTTTTACAAGTGTTGGCAAGTAGTCATATATTGTATATTGAGAGCATCCATTGTACGTGGCAAAGTGAGATTCCTCAAATAGCAGAAAAAAAAACGGAGCAGTGATGTAATCGTTTTGACTTCAATTATGCCACTCAAGACAAAAAAAACAAGCGGCAAAAATAAAAATACAATGGCATGAGCTACAAGCAATACAATTTCCAAAAAAAGCACAACTTAGAGATTTGGTGTTGACAAGGATTTGGTTAGAAAATTATAACAAATCAAAAAAGAAGTATTTTTCAAAAAGACAGGATATGGTGGCATGAAGTGGAAACTTGCAGATTAGCCCATGAACATTCCATTAGATAACGGCCGCAAACTTCTCACATATCAATGAGTGCTGTCCGACTCAAGTCTAAGCTCAATGATAGGGGACCTCTCTTTTATAGCCGAGTCCAAACGGTGTGCTGCAGTGCGAAACCTCTTTGGGGAGAAGATTTAACATGGCTGCCCTACCATCACCATAGGATGGGGTTTACTAATCTAGTCATTCCGTTTGTAAAACCTCGAAATATTGATCTAGGGCCCCATCTTCTTATATAAAAAAATCAATTTGTGTTTGTTTGTTTGTTCCGTATAGACTTAAAAACGGTCAAACCGATTACCTTGAAACTTTCACAGGTTGTGTAGGTTAGTCTGAAAGTAAACATTGGCTATACAATTTTTTGATATCGGGAGGGGGACGGACCCTCCCCTTTAATCCCAAGTACTACCCAAAAATAAAAGTGGACCGATCGGGATAATATGGAATTCAAATGAAAGGTATTTAAGAGTAGAGTACGAATTTCATAATAAAAGTTGGGTACAAGAACCTGGGGGGCCGTACCAGCCCCAAAACCCCTTAAAATTGGTTTATTTGACGATCATGACAATATGGGACTCAAATGAAAGGTATTTGGGAGTAGATTACGACTATGGTTAGGAAGTAGGAATAGGCTTTATAATTTATTGATAACGGAAGGTGGACCCTCCACCGTTACCCCAAAAACATCACCCAAAATCTAAAGTGGACCGATAAGGACAATATGGGTCTCAAATGAAAAGTATGAGGAAGCAGATAACGAATATGGCATACAAATTCATATCGAAGTATAGGTGGTCTCCACACCCCCACAAAAACGAACAAAATGGGCACTTTAGCCAATCACGAATATATGGGACACGGTTTGTTTGTTCCGTATAGACTGAAAAACGACAAATGTTCGCATATTGTGTAGGTTGATCTGAAACGAAACATAGGCTATTTAATTTTTCGATATTCGAAGGGAGACGGACCCTCCCCCTTATGGCAAAAACACAACCCGAAATCAAAAGCGGACCGAGCGGGACAATATAGGTATCAAATGAAAGGTATTGGAGAGTAGAATTCGAATATGGTATTAAAATTTGAGTTTAAGTACCCATCGAGCCTCCCCAACCCCAAAACTCGGTTTGTTTGTTCCGTATAGATTGAAAAACGGCAGAACCGAATTTCTCAAAATGTTCGCATATTGTGTAGGTTGATCTGGAACGAAACATAGGCTATACAATTTTACGATATTCATGTCGAAGTATAGGGGATCACCCCACCCCCACAAAAATGCCCATAATGGGCACATTGGCCAATCACGGATATATGGGACTCGGTTTGTATGTTCCGTATAGACTGAAAAACGGGAAATGTTCGCATATTGTGAAGGTTGATCTGAAACAAAACATAGGCTGTATAACTTTTCGATATTCGATGGGGGACGAACCCTCCCCCTTATGGCAAAAACACAACCCAAAATCAAAAGTGGACCAAGCGGGACAATATAGGTATCATATGAAAGGTATTGGAGAGTAAAATACGAATATGGTATTAAAATTTGAGTCTAAGTACCCATCGGGCCGCGCCAACCCCAAAACTCCCCCAAACAGACATATTGGACGTTCATTTCCATATGGGGCTCAAATGAAAGGTATTCGGGAGTAGATTTCAAAATCAGATCAAAGTATAGGGGGTCACGCCACCCCTCAAAAACGCCATTAGACCCATTATGTCAATATTATATTTGGCTGAACTGATTTTCTTAAAATTTTCATAGATTGTGTACGTTTGTCTGGAAGGCAACATTGGCTATATAATTTTTAGATATCGGGTGGAGGCGACCCTCCCCCTTAGCCCAAAAATGCCAACCATATCCGAAAGTGGTCCGATGGGCACAATAAGGGTATCAAATTAAAAGTATTGGAGACCAAAAAACGAATATGGTATTAAAATTTGGGTCCAAGTACCCAGCGGGCCCTCCCCCAACCCCAAAACTCCTCTAAACAGATATAATCGAAGTTCATGTCAATATGGGACTCAAATGAAAAGTATTAGACAGTAGATTAAAAAAAACATTAAACATTAGCTCCCATTAGGTAAACATTAGTAATGGGAGGTCGCCCACCCCCAAAAACCCCCAAATGGGCATATTTGCCGACCATGGCTATATGGAACTCAAATAAAAGGTATTTGGAAGTAGATTACAAATGTGACATTAAAATTTGCATGGAAGTCTAGGTGACGCTTTTTCTCCTAAACATACACCAAATGGGTTACATTATGACAATAAGGGATTTAAACGAATGGTATTTTAGAGTAGAAAACGAATTTGATATCCAATTCTGGAGCCAAATATTTTGGGGTACGCCCTAAAGCGCCCCCTAAACAAAACTTCTTTTCCGTTGAGGGAAAAAGAAAGAATTTGCCCCAAAACACCCTCCAAATCGTTCATGTGTACCGGCCATGGCATTATGGGGCTCAAATTAAAGGGATTTGGAAGTGCAGCACGAATTTGATATCCATATTTGAGTCGAAATATTTGAGGTGCCATCCCTCCTCTAAAAAGCAATTCTCATTACCCTAACTTTTAAAAACACCAGGAACTTAGCGGGGCAAACTTCTTACACATCAATGAGTGCATCCGATTCAAGTTTGGTGCATTCCGATTCAATGATAAGAGTCCTTTATTCATAATTTTTAAAAACACCAGGAACCCAGCAGGACAAACTTCTTATACATTAACGAGTGCTTTCCGATTCAAGTTTAAACTCAATGATAAGGGTCCTTTTTTTATAGCCGAGTCCAAAAGGCGTCCCACAGTGCGACACCTCTCTGGGGAAAATGTTTTAAATGACCATGGCATGGCATTGTATCTCGCAAATGTCGCCAACTTTAAGAGGGGATAACCACCGTTCTCGCTAGGATTCGAACGCATTCAGCGTCATAGGCTGCAATGGCACGAATTCGATATCCGCATACAGGGCGAAGTGTCCCCACCCTAAAAAGATATTAGAGAGTTAAAGAAGGCGCAGCTGAGCGGGCCCGGTTCGGCTAGTAAAGTATACATATTCGTGATTGTCTCGACGTTCTGAGTCGAACAAGCCCTGACCGTCCGTCCCTTCGTCAGTTTGTCGAAATCACGGTAGCGGTCGAAAGCGTAAAGCAAGCTGCTTGAAACTTTGAACAAGTACTTAGTATTGATTTAGGTCGCCGGAGATTGCGAATGGGCCATATCGGTTCAGATTTGGATATAGCTCCCATATATGCCGATCTCCCGATTTGACTTCTTGAGCCTCTGGAAGCCGCAATTTTTGTCCGATTTGGCTGAAATTTGCGTATGATGTTCTGTTATGACTTCCAATAACAATACGAAGTACGGTCCAAATCGGTTATGAACCTGATATAGCTCCCCTATAAACCGATCTCCCTATATGACTTCTTGAGCCCCTGAAAGCCTCAATTTTCATCCGATTTAGCTGAAATTTTGCACATAGTGTTCAGCTATGAAGTTCAACTACTGTGCGAATGTACGGTCCGAATGGACCCGAATCGGTCTATAACCTGATATAGCTCCCATATAAACCGATCTCCCGATTTGACTTTGTGAGCCTCTGGAAGCCTCAATTTTCATCCGATTTGGCTGGAATTTTGCACATAGTGTTCTGTTATGACTTTCAGCAACTGTGCTAAGTACAGTCCAAATTGGTGTATAACCTGATATAGCTCCCATATAAACTGATCTTCCGATTTGGCTTCTTGAGCCTCTGAAAGCCTTAATTTTCATCCGATTTGGTTAAAATATTGCTCATTTTATTTTCTTATGGCTTCCAATAACTGTGCTAAGTATGGACCGAATCGGTATATAACCTGATATAGCTCCCATATAAACCGATCTCCCGATTGGACTTTTTGAGACCCAGGAAGCCTCAATTTTCATCCGATTTGGCTTAAATTTTGCATATGGTGTTCTGTTATAACTTCCAATAACTGTGCTAAGTACAGTCCAAATTGGTGTATAACCTGATATAGCTCCCATATAAACCGATCTGCCGATTTGACTTCTTGAGCCTCTGGAAGCCTCAATTTTCATCCGATTTGGTTGAAATTTTGCATATGCTGTTCTGTTGTGACTTCCAACAACTTTTCTAAGTATGGTCCGAATCGGTGTAAAACTTGATATAGCTCCCATATAAACCGATCTCCCGATTTGACTTCTTAAGCCCCTGGAAGCCTCAATTTTCATCCTATTGGGTTGCCCAAAAAGTAATTGCGGATTTTTCATATAGTCGGCGTTGACAAATTTTATCACAGCTTGTGACTCTGTAAATGCATTCTTTCTTCTGTCAGTTATCAGCTGTTACTTTTAGCTTTCTTAAGAAAAAAGTGTACAAAAAAGTTTATTTGATTAAAGTTCATTCTAAGTTTTATTAAAAATGCATTTACTTTCTTTTAAAAAATCCGCAATTACTTTTTGGGCAACCCAATATTTGGCTGAAATTTTGCTCATGGTGTTCTGTTATGACTTCCACCGTCTGTGCGAGGTACGGTTTTAATCGTTCATGAACCTGATGTAACTCCCATAAAAATCGATCACCCGATTTGACTTCTTCAGCCCTTAGAAGCCGCGATTTTTATCCCATTTTATATTATGACTCTCAACAACTGTGCCGAGATGGGTCCAAATCGGTCTATAACCAGATATAGCTCCCATATTTTAGCAGGATCCATGTGGTGGGTTCCCAAGATTACGCCCGGCCGAAATTATCACCCTTTTACTTGTTTCAATTGGCATAGCTCCTCACAAATGTCGCCAGCATAGGGAGGCCACCATGAACACTTTTTTCTTGGGGATTCGAACCCAGCTAGGATTCGAACCCAGCTAGGATTCGAACCCAGCGTTCAGGGATATAGACTGACATGCTAACCTCTGTGCTACGGTAACCTCTTGCGGAAGTGGAAACTTGGAAAATTTAAAAAACGGACTCTGCCGGTTTGTTGCCCGGGCTGTTATCGATTTTCAGGTCGAGCTTGGAGTAGTCCTACATTCAGAGGGTAGTGAGAATAGTCAGAGAGGCAGGCCTTTATACGCATGGAGATCAAATAAAGTATCGGCTCATATGTCAGCCACAAAGCAGTTCTATATATCGTCGCCTTAAACCTTTTATCCATGACTTTGGGTAAGCAAATGTTTACCTTTGTTTAGTAACCTGTTTTTGTTATTCAAAACGCCACACTTCCAAAGAGGAAGCTATTAAACCCCTTGCAGTTTTTCCCTCAACTGTTTCATTTAACTGGTAAAACAATAAAACCTAAAAATATGTTTTGGACCATATAACTCTGTGATCCCTATCGCAAGTTAAACATTGTTTTTTAATGAACAAGAGGAAGTACTAGAAGGTCTAATACTATGAATAGAGATATTTAAAAAGAAAAAGTTTTTTTTTTTTTTTCATTTTATGCCCTCTACTCACAGCATTCTTCACGTGAAGCAAAAAGCTGAAAAAAAGAAAAAACCCAAAATAATCTTCGCCTTAATTTACATTAAGGAAACCGCAAACAAATTTCGGAGGGTATACATTTCAGCAACATAAATTTTTTATTTGAAATTTGTTCATGACAAATACAACACGAATTTTTCATAACAACTTCCATGGGAGGGGAAGGAAAACTACGCTTTTTTTTGTATGCACATCACATATTTACATATTTAAGGCGCATTCGAAAAAAAAAGCGAAAAACCTAAACTAACCAAATCTCCTGGTTTGTGCCGACCCAAGGGTCAACCATATTTACATTTTTCCCCAAAGTAGCAAATTGGGTTAATATAAACTTTGTGGGCCACATAGGAATGAGTTGGGCAAATGCGGGCCCAAGACCCAATCGTGTCAGGTAACACTTATTAGCAAAAGGGGCAAAACAAAAAAAAAACACAAACCCGTGTCCACTCAACAGAGGCATAATGTCGATACCGCAACATTTGCGGTCACGATAATACCCTAAATGCAAAACCGCGACTAATAAGAGTAAATTATTTAGTGGGAAACGTGGCACACGCCACGTAACAAAGTTATAGACAAGCGTATAAGCTTAATACAGACCCACATATACATACGTATGTTTATTATGTACACAGGTATGTATGTCTGAATACATATTTGCTCGATCACACTCATGTACCAGTGGGCATTAAGTGCTTACACCGTTTTAATGAGTTAAATTAACCAGAAACGCTACATTTTGCCGAGCACCAAATGGCCAAAAAGGTAACATCGAAAGTCAACAATTAACGCTCAAATGATTTCACTCTCATGCCATACAGTAGCTCGAAGCTGAAAGAGTTATAAAGCGAGTAAAAAGGCGTTCAGTTCGGCCCGGATGTAGAAAAGCCTTACATAAGTCAATGCGACAAATTTCAGTAAAATCGGATTATAAATGCGCCTTTTTTGGGGCCAAGACTTTAAATCAATATATCGGCCCATATGGCAGCTATATCTAAATCTGGACCGATTTGAGCCAAGTTGTAGAAAAATGCCGCAGAGTCTAACACAGCTCACTGTCCCAAATTTCGGCGACATCGGACAATAAATGGGTCTTTTATGACCCTAAAACCTTAAATCGAGAGATCGGTTTATATAACAGCTATATCCAAATCAGTTCCGATCTAAGCGAAATTGACGAAGGATGATGAAGGGCCTAACACAACTCACTGTCCCAAATTTCAGCAAAATCGGATAATAAATGAGGCTTTTATGGCCCCAAAACTTTAAATCGAGATGACGGCTATATCTAAATCTGGACCGATCTGAGCCAAATTGACGAAAGATGTCGAAGGGCCTAAAACAACTCAATGTCTAACAATTCAGCAAAATCGGATAATAAATGTGGCTTTTATGGTCCTAAGACCCTAAATCGGAGGATCGGTCTATATGGCAGCTATATCCTAATCTGGATCGATCTGAGCCAAATTGACGAAGGGTGTCGACTGGCCTAACACAACTCACAGTCCCAAATTTCAGCAAAATCGGATAATAAATGTGGCTTTTATGGGTCTAAGACCCTAAATCGGAGGATCGGCCTATATGGCAGCTATATCCAAATCTGAACCGATCTGAGCCAAATTGTAGAAAGATGTCGAGAGACTCATCAGAACTCACTGTCCCAAATTTCAGGAAAATCGAATAATAAAAGTGGCTTTTATGGGCCTAAGACCCTAAATCGGAGGATCGGTCTATATGGCAACTATATCCAAATCGGAACCGATCTAGACCAAATTGAAGAAGGATATCGAGGGGCCCAAAACAAGTCACTGTTTCTAATTTCAGCAAAATCGGATAATAAATGTGGCTTTTATGGGCCTAGGACCCTAAATCAGAGGATCGGTCTTCATGGCAGCTATATCCAAATCTGGACCAATCTTAGCCAAATTGACAAAAGATGTCGAGGGGCCTAACACAACTCACTGTTCCTAATTTCAGCAAAAACGGATAATAAATGTGGCTTTTATGGGCCTAAGACCCTAAATCGGCGGATCGGTCTATATGACAGCTATATCCAAATCGGAACCGATCTGAGCCAAATTGAAGAAGGATGTCGACTGGCCTAACACAACTCACTGTCCCAAATTTCAGCAAAATCGTATAATAAATGTGGCTTTTATGGGCCTAAGACCCTAAATCGGAGGATCGGTCTATATGGCAGCTATATCCAAATCTGAACCGATCTGAGCCAAATTGACGAATAATGTCGAGGGGCCCAAAACAAGTCACTGTCACAAATTTCAGCAAAATCGTATAATAAATGTGGCTTTATTGGTCTAAGACCCTAAATCGGCGAATCGGTCTATATGGGGGCTATATCAAGATATAGTCCGATATAGCCCATCTTCGAACTTAACCTGCTTATGGACAAAAAAAGAATCTGTGCAAAATTACAACTCAATTTTCTATTTTTAAAAACTGTAGCGTGATTTCTATAGACGGGCGGACGGACATGGCTATATTGTCTTAGATTTTTACGCCGATCAAGAATTTGTATACTTTATAGGGTCGGAAATGGATATTTCGATGTGTTTCAAATGGAATGACAAAATGAATATACCCTCATCCTTCGGTGGTGGGTGTAACAAACCAACAAACAAACAAACACAAATTGATTGTTATACCCTACACAACTGCTGTGGTACAGGGTATTATAACTTAGTGAATTTGTTTGTAACACCCAAAAGGAAGAGAGATAGACCCATTGATATGTATACCAATCGTTTCAGAATTACTTTCTGATTCGATTCAGGTTCATTCCGTTTGTCTGTTTGTCTGTCCATGTTAGGTTAGGTTAGGTTAGGTAAGAGTGGCAGTCCTTTACAGACTCACTTAGACAATTTCAAATCAATTGTGATACCACAGTAGCGACAGACCAAGGCTTCTGGCGGGAATCGAACCCACGACCGGGGCGCCCCGTCTGTCCATGTTAATTTGTGTACAAACTACAGGTCGCAATTTTCATCCGATCGTCTTCAAATTTGGTGTGGGCATGTTTTTCGACCTAGAGACAAAGCCTATTGAAGTTGGGAAAAATCGGTACAGACTTGGATATAGCTTCCATATATATGTTCATCAGATTTGCAGAAATACTGCAATAAAATTGTCATTTATTAACCGATTTTCTCGAAATTTGGCAGGAACGATTTTCTAATGACTCTCATTTTATTGGTGAATTTCATAGAGATCGGTTCAGATTTGGATATAACTTTCACATATATGTTTGTCCGATTTTCAGTAGTAATGCAATAAAATTGTCATTTGTTTCCCGATTCTCCCGAAATTTGGCAGGAAGGATTTTCAAATGTCTTTCGATATTGCTAATGAATTTCATGGAAATCGGTTCAGATTTAGATATAGCTCTCTTATATATATCGCCTGATTTTCACTCCTAGAGCCACTGCAAGTGCATTTATTGACCAATCTTCCCAAAAATTTGTACAACGCTTTCCTCGACGACTTTCACAATGTCTATAAAGTTTGCTCGAAATCGGTTCAGACTTAGACATAGCTCTCACATATATATTCTCATCCGATTTGCAGTTATATTGCAATCAAATGGTCATTTGTTAATCTATTTTCTCGAAATATGGCAGGAAGGATTTTCATCTTGCATCTCGATATTAAAGATGAATTTCATAGAAATCGTTTCAGATTTAGATATTTTCTAGAGACCAATCTTTCCAAAATTTTGCACAACGCTTTTCCCGACGAGTACCACATTATCAAATCATGGGTAATTTGCAATAATGTTTTCATTTGTGAACCCTGGTTATAACATTTTGAACAAATTTGCTCGAAATGTGATACGGATTGTTTCATAACCCATCTGAAAACATCCGGCGAGGTCCATCAAAATTGGTTCACAATTAGACATAGCTCCCACTTTGTACCTATAGGGTAGGTGTAGACTATTATAAAGTCGGCACCGCCCGACTTTTGCCTTTCCTTGCTGGTTACATAGAAGACGTGCCAAAACTTTTGCCAATATTTTATTTCCAGTCACTTTATTACATCCAATTCCACTCGTCCAAAGTGAATCTATGTGGTATGGCCAGTAGTAGTTTTATGGAAACGGAAATGAAGATTACCTAATTCGCGGTCGAATGGAAACGTACAAATGTTTATCCAAGGTAAATACATTCAAGGGATAACGATGGATGCCCTTAGCATTTGGACGTTAAATAAAAGTTTTGTTTGCTTAAACTCAGAGTACGCTTGCGGTTACTCTCTATGCACTTACTATATAAATGAAATTAAGGACGAATTTTAAAGCTAACGTAATGCTAAACAGAAGGGCATATTAAAAGCGTATATGGAAGCATTATGGATAGGGTATTAAATACATAGTGATAGTATGATGCAAAATCAATAAACCCAATGGTTTGGGGAGAAGTTTAAGGTAAATTTTTAGACGTTGATTAATTTAAGTGTTGCCTTTGGGCAAATGGCCAGTAGTGTCACAGGTGTTCCTAAATAAATTTAGAGAATGACAGCTACGTTAAAAATAGAACGTATTAATCAAACATGTCACTTTAATCGTATGAAAAAAAACAATGTGTACCTAAACAAAATAAATGCCTTGCCATACGCCTATGTTTAGGCCACTCCATGTAGTTATGACTAAAATTTTCTTTATTTTAGGAAATGCATATGAAATGTTCTAATTTTACAAAATACAATTAAACTAAAAGCAACAATTAAAAAGGCCTAAGTTCAGCGGGGCGGAACTTTGGATATCCACCACCTCGGTTATATATGTAAATCCCATTTTGTCACAATCAGGTGGAAAGTGGATAACTTTAGCAACCAAATGCGGCACAGAAATTGGGTAGTCCAATATGTATGTCACTATTCAATTATGTAGAAGAAAATATTGGTCTTTTTGGCAAATATATCCAATTATAAACCGATCTGAACCATATTTCGGTCAGATGTTGGAAGATCTTAACCTACTCACTGTTTCAAATATCAGCGAAATCGGGTGATAAATAAAATATGCGATTTAGACCCTTTATAGGCAAATCGGTCTATATGACAGCTGTATCTAAATATAGTCCAATCTGTACCATAATTATGTCGGGTATTAGGAGGCTAAAAATAACCCACGGTTTAAAATTTTAGCGAAATCGGTTAAAAAATAAAGCTTCTATGGGTTTCAGACCCTTTATAGGGAGATTAGTCCATATGGCAGCCATATCTAAATATAGCCCGATCTGAACCATATTAAGATCAGATATCGGGAGGCTTAAAATAAACCACAGTTTTAAATTTCATCGAAATCGGGTAATAAATGAAATTCTTGTGGCCTTCAGACCCTTTATCGGCAGATCGGTCCATATGACAGCTGTTATTAAACATAGTCCGATCCGTACCATATTTGGGTCGGATGTTGGGAGGCATAAAGCTGCGCACTATTCCAAATTTCAGCGAAATCGGATAAAAAATAAAGCATTTATGGGTTTCGGACCTTTTATCGGGAGATCGGTCCATATGGCAGCCATACCTAAATATAGTCGGATCTGAACCATATTTAGATCAGGGAGGCTTAAAATAACCTACTGTTTCAAATTTCAGCGAAATCGGGTGATACATAAAACTTTTATGGCCTTCAGACCCTTTATCAAGAGATCGGTCTATATGACAGCTATATCTAAATATAGTCCGATCTGAACCATATTTAGATCAGATATCGGGAGGCTTAAAATAACCTACTGTTTCAAATTTCAGCGAAATCAGGTGATAAATAAAACTTTTATGGCCTTCAGACCCTTTATCAAGAGATCGGTCTATATGACAGCTATATCTTAATATAGTCCGATCTAAACCATATTTGATTCAGTTTTCGTGAAGCCTTAAATTACTCACAGTCTCAAATTTCAGCAAAATCGAATGAAAAATAAAGTTTTTATGGACATTAGACCCTTAATCGGAAAATCGGTAGCAGCTATATCTAAATATGGTCCGATTTGGCCCGTTGAAGAACTTAACCAGCGTGCCTCAAAAAGACGTATCTGTGCCAAATTTCAGCTCAATATCTCAATTTCTGAAGGCTGCAGAGTGATTGAA
The DNA here is from genome assembly GCF_963082655.1 of Stomoxys calcitrans. Classification (NCBI taxonomy): domain Eukaryota; kingdom Metazoa; phylum Arthropoda; class Insecta; order Diptera; family Muscidae; genus Stomoxys; species Stomoxys calcitrans. The sequence goes on from NC_081553.1 coordinate 107,460,649, forward strand.
ACAGACGGACGGACAGACTGTCAGACACACGGACATGGTTAAATCATCTTAGAATTTTACAACGATCCGAAGTATTGGGTTGCCCAAAAAGTAATTGCGGATTTTAAAAGAAAGTAAATGCATTTTTAATAAAACTTAGAATGACCTTTAATCAAATATACATTTTTTACACTTTTTTTCTAAAGCAAGCTAAAAGTAACAGCTGATAACTGACAGAGGAAAAAATGCAATTACAGAGTCACAAGCTGTGAAAAAATTTGTCAACGCCGACTATATGAAAAATCCGCAATTACTTTTTGGGCAACCATACATGCAGTCTAAGCAATACCTTCGGGCCTGTTGTTACAGGGACCATCACCTAATCACCATCTTGGAGATAGACATCTACCGCCCAGAAGGACAGTAGAGAACCACAAGATCAAGCGGCATATCAAGGGGGTCTATAAAGCATTCACCGCAGACATAGTAGCAAATGCGGTGATCAGCAACCAGATGTATGTGACCTTGAAGAACGATTGCCACCCATTGCCCCCGGAGAAATTGAACTTCCCCGGCAAACTAGAGTAGTTCTCAGGGTAGTAGGGCTCAATTGCGTTCCGGCAGATACAGCCGCCTCTACTTTTGCAGAGCTAGGATTGATGCCAAACGTTTAGGATACGTGTCCCTATTGTGAGCAGCGTAGTCACTCCTACCAAAATTTAAGAAAAATTCTATATCCGACCAACACCTACCAAATGTTCTACAAGCCAAAAATGCTTTATAATTTTTATATCCATCACCAAAGAGTTGGCCATTTCGCGATTCTAATTAGAACATATCAAATTATGCAGAATGCGCCAGAAAAATTTACTTATTTGAGAATTCGGGTAAATGGGGACAGCCGAAAATGTGAAATTAGGAGAAGATGGAGAATTTGTCGAACAGTGGTATCAGAAATTCCTATGGCAGCTGTGTGTTTGTGAGCCGTACATCATAGAGAACTCACAACTGACTGCCTCACTTTTTCGATATTTTCTGGAGTTCTGATGGTCCGTTGAAATTCATTTCTTGATTTAGCGGCACTTCCGCACTCCCAAAATGAGTGCACACATGACAGAATCGAATTACGGAGAGGAACGAGTCTGTAAGGAGGAAATTCAAAGCGAGCGCGGAAGGCACGCTGTGTAGCAACATGTGAGCGACCTTTAGAACAGAAGCTCTTGACGGCGAAGGCACGCTGCTTTATAGACCCGACCTTGATAGCAATTGACTGGAGAGAGAGATACAAACTTGGGGTCTACCCCTTCCAGATGCACTCATTCTCGAAGCCCTTCCTGCCCAACATACCACTCGGTTGTTTTTTATACCCTGCACCACCACTGTGGTACAGGGTATTATAGATTTGTGCATTTGTTTGCAACGCTAAGAAGGAGAAGAGCTAGACCCATTGATAAGTATACCGATCGACTAAGAATCACTTTCTGATTCGATTTAGCCATGTCCGTCTGTCCGTCTGTCCGTCTGTGAGTCCATGTATTCTTGTAATCAAAGTGCAGGTCGTATATGTTGTCCGATTGTCACGAAATTTTTCGCATGTCACTTTTTTGGCCAAAGGACAAACTCTATTGACTTTGAAAAAAATCGGTTCAGTTTTAGATATAGCTCCCATATATATCTTTCATCCGACATGGACTTTAATGACTGTAGAAGCCACAGTTTTCGTCCGATCTTCACAAAATTTGGCGTTGGGTATTTTCTTTGAGGTCTACATATGTGTCCAAAATTTCATAAAAATCGGTTCAGATTTAGATATAGCTGCCATATATATATTTCATCCGATATGGCCGTTTAAGGCTGTAGAAGACACAATTTACAAAATTTGGCATATGCGCGAGGTGTTTTATTTGACGTCCTAATATGTGTGCAAAATTTCATAAAAATCGGTTCAGATTTAGATATAGCTCCCATATATATCTTTCATCCGATATGGACTTTTATGGCTGTAGAAGCCACAGTTTTAGTCCGATCTTTAAAATATTTTGTACGAGGTGTTTAGTTTGACGTCCTAATATGTGTGGAAAATTTCATGAAAATCAGTTCATATTTAGATATAGCTCCTATATATATCTTTCATCCGATATGGCTGTTTAAGGCTGTAGAAGCCACAGTTTTCGCCCGATCTTTACAAAATTGTGCATGGTGTATTTTCTTTGAGGTCTACATATGTGTGCAAAATTTCATAAAAATCGGTCCAGATTTAGATATAGCTCCCATATATATCTTTCATCCGACATGGACGTTTAAGGCTGTAGAAGCCACAGTTTTCGTCCGATCTTTACAAAATTGTGCATGGGGTGTTTTATTTGACGTCTCCATATGCGTGCAAAACTTCATAAAAATCGGTCCAGATTTAGATATAGCTCCCATATATATCTTTCATCCGACATGGACGTTTAAGGCTGTAGAAGCCACAGTTTTCGTCCGATCTTTACAAAATTGTGCATGGGGTGTTCTATTTGACGTCTCCATATGTGTGCAAAATTTCATAAAAATCGGTTCAGATTTAGACATAGCTCCCATATATATCTTTCATCCGATATGGCTGTTTAAGGCTGTAGAAGCCACAATTTTTTACCGATCTTTACAAAATTTGGTAAGGCGTGTTCTATTTGACGTCTCCATAGGTGTGCGAAATTTCATAAAAATCGGTCCAGATTCAGATATAGCTCCCATATATATGTATCGCCCGATTTGCACTTAAATGGCCGTAGTAGCTACAATTTTCAACCGATCTGCCCAAAATTTGGAACGGGCTGTTTTCTTAGTGCACTTAAATATCTGAAAAATTTCATAAAAATCGGTTCAGATTTGGATATAGCTCCCATATATATCTTTCATTCGATTTGAACTATAAAGGGCTTAGAAGCCACAAGTTTGGTCCGATCTTCACCAAATTTGGCGTGGAGTTGTTTTTGTGTAGTCTCAATGTATGTGCAGTATTTCATAAAAATCGGTTCAGATTTAGATATAGCTCCCATATATATCTTTCATCCGATATGGGCTTTTAAGCCTGTAGAATCCACAATTTTCGCCCGATTTTACATGAGACTATAAAATTGGCATTCCAATACGTGCGCAAAATTTCATTAAAATCAGTCCTAATTTAGATATAGCTCCAATGTGTATATTTCATCCGCTATGGACTTTTAAGGCAGTAAAAACCACCATCAATATAACTCCCATATAATCTTTTATCCGATATGGCCTTTTAAAGATGTGGAAATCCAAATCTTTTGTCCTATGGTGGAAAAACCTTACAATGTCCTAAATTGCTATTTCAATTGGTATCCAAATTAAAGTCTGATAAGATTTCGAGATAAGTTCTACATATAAAAAGTACTACATGCACTGGGTGGTGTAGGGTATTATATATAGTCGGCACCGCCCGACTTTTACCCTTCCTTCCCGGTTTTTTAATGAGGTATGTTTCTTTGGTGCACCCTGTATCCATAGACGATGTAGACATGTTTTTTTTTTTTGTAAAATTGTTTTATACATATTATAACGTTATATGAAATAATGAACCATTGAATTGAAATTGAAATTGAAAATCCTACCAAAAATTGAGGTCAGCATACGAACCTACCAAGAGCATGAATACCAATTTTGGTAGGAACATACTAAAAACGGCAACACTGATTGTGAGGAGGGACCACACGACACATGTTACCTGTCCCAGCCCAGTCAAACCTACTCAACCCAGACACAGATCCCTCTGGACCGCACCACAACTTTGTCACAGAGACATGTTGTGGATCTCAATATTCATCAGAGCCAAGCAGACGAAAGATAGTTACATAAAACAACAAAATAGTAGGGAACAAGCCCAACCGGGAAGAAACTCTTACCAGAGGGAACATGATCCTGTCAGCTTATCACGCCTCTGCAGAACTCCTGAATGACAAGTGAATGAAAAGAGGCCCTGTGTCGACTGCAACTACAAATTTGCCCATGAATATACAATAGAGGAACAGGGGCAAACTTCTCTTCTCACATATCAATGAGAGATGTCCAATTCAAGTTTAAGCTCAGTGATACGGGGCCTACGTTTTAAAGCCGATTCCTCCTTGTTATAGCCGAGTCTTTATAATTGGCGAATCCTTTTTATAGCCGAATTCTTGGATTCATACTCAGGCGCTCAGCGTCGCAGGCGGACATGCTAACCTCTGCGCTATGGTGGTCTCCATGTCGTATAAGTAATTGAAATTACATTCATTATACGCCACTTGTACGCCTTCTAAAGGAACAGCATACACGGAAAACATAGCAAATCACATGTAAAACCGTATTAAGTTCAGCTGGGCTGAATCTTATATACCCTCTTCACTATGGATCGAAGTAAAAAGTTCTTTGAATGCAGGACCTACGTGTATAAAGTTATGGACCCGTTATCACTGTTAGAAGACTTTACAAAATACAATGTTTGAAATTTCAACCAAATCGCGCACCAGAGGCTCAAAAAGTTGAAACGGTCGACCGGTTTATATGGAAGCTATATCAAATTTTTTAACGATTTAGACATTATGTAGCACGATTGTTGGAAGTCACAACAAAACACCGCGTTCAAAATTTCAGCGAAAAGGGATAAGAATGGCACATTCAAGAGGCGCTAGAATTAAAATCGGGGGATTGGTTTATATGGCAACTATACCAGGTTATGGACCGATTTAAGCCATACTTGGCAAAACTATTGGAAGCCATAAAAAATACGAGGAGGTAAATTCGAGCCAAATAGGAGTAGGTGCTACTAAATCCAAACATTAACCAATTCGGGCCATTGACAATCCCACCCGTCCTACACTAATAGAAGGTTTAGGTTGAATGGGTAGCTCACCCCCACAAGGTAAGTCCACTCGGAGGCTAGTCCGACCCAATGTGACATACTATTAACAACAAATACAAGCGTGCAAAGTTCGGCCGGACCGATTTTTATATACCATGGATAGCATTTGACAAGTTCTTTACGTTATTTTTTCAAATAGAAAAACACCAGTCATAGAAAAACATCACCTCCAAAACTTCAGGCAAATCGAGTAATAATTGCGCCTCCCAGAGACTCGAAAAGTCAAACTGGGAGATCGGCTTATATATCAGCTATATCAGGTTATATACCGATTTAGACCATACTTGGAAAAGTTGTTGAAAGTCATATCAAAACGACATGTGCAAAATTTCAACTATATGGGATACGAATTGCGCCCTCTAGAGGGGAGATCGGTTAAAATGGCAGGTATATCAGGTTATTAACCGATTTAAACCATACTTAGTATAGTTGTCGGAAGTAATAACAAAACACTTCATGCCCAATTTCATTCAAATCGGATGAGAATTGCGCCCTCTAGCGGATCAAGAAGTCAAGATCCACGATCGGTTTATATGGCAGCTATAGCAGGTAATTAACCGATTTTAACCGTACTTAGCACAGTGGTTGGAAGTGACACCAAAACACCACGTGCAAAATTACAGCCAAATCGAATAAAAATTGCGCCTTTTAAAATATGAAGAAGTGGAGACCCCAGATCGGTTTATATGGCAGCTATATCAGGTAATGTACCGATTTGCGACCAACGAAGCGCAGTTGTTGGAAGTTATAACAAAACACTTGATGCAAAAATTTCAGCCAAATCGGATAGGAATTACGCCCTCTAACGGCTCAAGAAGTCAAGATGCTGGCAATATTTGTGAGGTACTTTGTCGAAACTTCTATCCAAAGAGGCGGCGCATATTCGGCAGACCGTTCGGATTCGGCTATAAACAGGAGACCCCTCATTATGGAGCCCAAAACTAGAATCGGACTGCACTCATTGATATGCGAAAAGTTTGCCCCGTGTTCTTTAGTGGAACGTTCAGGTGGTGTTCATTTACTTCTTCGAGAGTTTTCGTTCTTTGGACATACTGGACGGACGGTCTATTGTACATGACGACGACCAGGAATATAAACACTTTCTGGGCCTTATACGGATATTTCAAGGAGCTTCAAACGGTATGACATAATAAGTAAACCCCATCCCATGATGCCAAATCCAATGTAAAGGGTGATTTTTTTGAGGTTAGGATTTTCATGCATTAGTATTTGACAGATCACGTGGGATTTCAGACATGGTGTCAAAGAGAAAGATGCTCAGTATGCTTTGACATTTCATCATGAATAGACTTACTAACGAGCAACGCTTGCAAATCATTGAATTTTATTACCAAAATCAGTGTTCGGTTCGAAATGTGTTCATTCACCGTTCAGCGATGAGGCTCATTTCTGGTTGAATGGCTACGTAAATAAGCAAAATTGCCGCATTTGGAGTGAAGAGCAACCAGAAGCCGTTCAAGAACTGCCCATGCATCCCGAAAAATGCACTGTTTGGTGTGGTTTGTACGCTGGTGGAATCATTGGACCGTATTTTTTCAAAGATGCTGTTGGACGCAACGTTACGGTGAATGAACACATTTCGAACCGAACACTGATTTTGGTAATAAAATTCAATGATTTGCAAGCGTTGCTCGTTAGTAAGTCTATTCATGATGAAATGTCAAAGCATACTGAGCATCTTTCTCTTTGACACCATGTCTGAAATCCCACGTGATCTGTCAAATACTAATGCATGAAAATCCTAACCTCAAAAAAATCACCCTTTATTAATCCTCTGACATATGGGCTTTGGCACACCTCTTCATTACGATCATTCTACCCCGAATTCTTAATAAATTGTTGATCACGATGTCATTCAGAGTTAATTTTTCATTCTAAGTCAACAAATCGATATTGAATGACACCACAGTTTTGGAAAGCATTAAAGTGGAAGCATTTTCCGCTCAGATAAGCAACACTAAACCGCTGGGAATTAAGCCCAAGCAGTTTATAAAGACTCCCTACGTTTGTCAACAACAACAAATTTGATTTTCCTTTAGCTTGAATACCTCGCAAACATCTACCTCTAGTAATTCAATCTACGCACCAAAAATCTGTTACCATCGTTAAATTTTGCTACTTAATAGCACTTTCCATTTCGTTTTTATGAAACCCGCATGAATTTTCAATCTATGAAAAAGCCTTGACATAAAACACAAAATTTGTGATGTAAACAAAGGCAAAGTCTAATCACGACATCTTGATTCATTTGCTGCCAAAGCCAAATTTAATCCTATTTACACGTGTAATCTATCTAAGCTTCCGCAGCACCTTTTGTTCAGCTTGGGACGACATTTTGTTAATATATTGATTAAATTTACATTACCGGACATTATTTAAATGGAGACTCGCTTTACAGCCATTTTCTGACCCTGAATTTGGTCCGACATTAATGAGCGTCTTTCAATTCAATTAGTGCCACCACCCACAATGAATGGATGGATGGATGGCCTTAGAGCGCAACATCCTTGAAATTTTTATGACTACACATGTAATACTCCACCAACAACAAGTCGCCAAAAAAAACCCCATTTCCGCGTTGTCCACACAACCAACCTTCAGAAACAGCAGAAAAAAAGCGAAAGTCCTCCAACTATCATCCTTGGGGTTCACCGCGAAATAGACATTGTTAGCCATTTTATGGATATTTTTATGCAGTCCTTCTTCTATTTAAATGAAATTTCAACAAAATTTCTAGTCCTGTTGTAAAATCGCCAAAGGCTCAAGATAATAAAAACGTCCAACATAAAATTCCTTCTGCAATAAATTCATTCTAATGTAATAAAACCGAAAAAAGGTCCTCAACAAAATATAGATACACCAAGAGCAGTGTTGCCATTTTCAAAGAATATCCATTGAAATTTGGTATAATTTTAAGCAAAAACAAGTATTTATATAGAACTTATCTCCAAATCTAGTCAGACTTTAATTCGGATACCTATTGAAATATCAAATAGAACCTTGCAAGATTTTCCTACGATAGGACAACAAATTTGGATTTCCACATCCTTAAAAGGCCATATCGGATAAAAGATTATATGGGAGTTATATTGCAATCTATGCCAATTTGGATGACACATATTGGGACGTCTAATAGAACATCTCACGCCCAATATTGTAGAGATGTGACCAAAATTGTGGCTTTTAATGCCTCAAAAGTCCATATCGGATAAAATAAATATTTATATTGGAGCTATATCTAAATCCAGATCGATTTTAATGAAATTTTGCGCACGTATTGGAACATCAAATAAACCGTCTCATGGAAAATCGGACCAAAAACTGTGGTTTCTACGGGCTAAAGTCTGTAGTGGATGAAAGATATATCGGGGACCAATGTCTAAATTTTAACCGAATTTTATGAAATTTTGCATACGTACTAAGACGTCAACTAAAACACCTCGTACTACATCTTGTTAAGATGGGACTAAAATAGTGGCTTCTACAGCCTTAAAAGATCATATTGAATAAAAGGTATATAGAGAGCTATGTCTTAATCTAGACCGATTTATATGAAATTTTGCACTAACATTGGGTCTTTAAAAAAAACAACTCAATTTTGTAAAAATCGGGCCAAATTTGTGCCTACTACAGTCTTTAAAGTTCAAATCGGATGAAAGATATATATGGGAGATATATCTAAATTTCAACCGATTTTTAGGATGAATCCAGTCATATTAAAACTTTAAAAAAAACACTTCGTGCAAAATTTTGTAAAGATCCGACCAAAATTGTGGCTGCTATAGCCTTAAAATTCCCTATCGGATGAAAGTTATATATGGGAGCTATATCTAAATCTTGACCGATTTGACGTAGTTTTGCACACATGTGAGGACGTTGAAAAAAAAACACCCCACGGCAAATTTTGTAAAGATCGGACCAAAATTGTGGCTTCTACATTCTTAAAAGACCGTATCGGATGAAAGATATATATGGGAGCTATATCTAAATCTGGACCGATTTTGACGTAGTTTTGCACACATGTGAGGACGTTGAATAAAACACCTAATGCCAAATTTTGTAGAGATCGGATCAAAATTGTGGCTTCTACAGCCTTAAAAGGCCATATCGGATGAAAGATATATATGAAAGCTATATCTTTCTCTGAACCGATTTTGTTCAAAATCAATAGCGTTCGTCCCTGGGCTACAAAAGAGACTTGTGTGAAATTTCATGACAATCGGACAATAAATGCGACCTGTAACATGATCACAAGTATATATGGATAGACAGGCGGACATAGCTAAATCGAATCGGGGAGAGATTCTATGCCACTTACCCCCATCCTATTGTGGAGGGTATAAAAAGTACGAGTATTCTACAAAAATTTGGATTCGGTCTAATTTTTTTAACCAACTATTTTAAGATTGAAAAATTTATCTGATTAATTTTTTAAATTAAACTTAACTTAAATTTTTAAAATTAAAAAATAGATAAATTTTCCCTCACTGGCAACCCTGCATCACAACATTGGTGTTTTTGCAGGACCAAAGGAATGTTGGTTGATATTTTATTCTAGGTAAGCTTTTGTAATTATTACCTTAAACAGTACGCTGGGATCCACGTCATGTAAGCACTCCAGTGTCGCATTGGTACCACGCTCAACATATCGCGGCACATTCAACTGCACTTCAGCTTCCGTATGGCCTTCTGTAAAGATAAAAAATCCAAACGGAAAGGAGAAAGAAAAACAAACCATGAGAAACTTGCTGGTGCTGTTGATAAATTTATTTCATCAAGAGGAGCTCTCCAAAAAAAAGAAAAAAACGTAAGCTAATATAAATAATGCGCACAACGCAAAAGGAAAAGGAAAGAAAAGAAATGGCCAAAGCAATTATACACAGGCAAATGCTGGCCAAAACTTTTGCAAATTGTCATAGGAAAGTTGTCGTTGGTCAACAGTACTTTATTTATCTCTAACACCCCTGACGCTTTTGTGTAACTCGATGTGAAACTGTGGGCAGTGGACAGTTTTCGAGGTCGCCTGGTGAAAACTTTTTACACCAAAAAAAAGGTAGGGAAAACATTGGTTTAGTAGTCAAATCAAACACGATGGAGAAAAACAATTTTTACTTCCTTAATAACGGGATAGGGAGTCTAAAATGTTCCGAAGCATTAGGTGGATCACTCACTGATCTACATCAGATGCGTGCCGTCCTCTGTGCGGTTGTGATACACAAGTAAAAGATTCTTTAAGACCGACGAAGTATTGAACAGAAATGGATTTTTGGAGGACTGTTCGCCAGACCACAACACCATAAAGCAATATATGACTGACAACTTTACAGCATACAGCATGCATGAAACGCGGTTTAAAGCAAAGCTGCAGAGTCAAGTAGTTTTAGCTCTTTTGACGATGTTTGTACCTCTCCGTTCGGACACACAGATGTGCTTTCGTTCTTCCGCTGTAATCACGCTACAATCGTTAAAAATCGATATATTAACCTAAAATTTGGCACAGACCAGAGAAAAACAAAGTGAATGGATTTGGATGCCACAAAAACATGTGGGTTCAATGAGTAGGGATGTTAAGTGCAATGTGCCAGCTCCTATATATTCCACATGCTTCACAATACTCTAACCACCTTTAGTAAACATCGACGAATACGTATTTCCTACTATTCGGCTGCCCTGCAAATATTTCTGATCGCCAAAAAATCTCCCGCGAATCTTCTATATGAGGGCTGCGTTTGCGGACGAGCTTGTCTAAGAGTCGCAGATGAATCCTCCTTCGTGAGAAGTCGTGCCCTCAAGATGAATTTTTCGGAAGAGTGTTTTTCGAATCTTTCATATGAGTTTAAAGAGTAAATAAGAAGAGGCTTGTAAGATCTTAGAGACTCGCAAGAATCGTGTGAACGAGTAATAAATGAGTGGAAGATGTACGAAATACTTTTCTAGAAGAGTTGCGTAACACCCGTCTGCACGAGTGTCTAATAAGTGTTTTGTAATATTTATTGATTATTGTTTAAAAAGAGTAGAGGGTTATTCGCTTGGAAGATCTAAAAACACGCAACGAGGCCACCGTAGCGCAGAGGTTAGCATGTCCGCCTATGAAGCTGAACGCCTGGGTTCGAATCCTGACGAGACCATCCGAAAAAATTTTCAGCGGTGGTTTTCCCCTCCTAATGCTGGCAACATTTGTGAGGTACTATGCCATGTAAAACAAAAGTCAGGCGGTTCCGACTGTATAATACCCTACACCTACCCTATAAGTACAATGTGGGACCTATATCCAATTCTGAACCAATTTTGATCTCGGCGAGCAAATATGTTCAACTGTAAAAACTACGGTTGGCAAATGACAACATTATGGCAAATTACCAAAATCTGACGAAGGTATATACGGGAGCTATATCTAATTCTGAACCGATTCCGAGCAAACTTCTCAGATAATGTGGTAGTCGTCAAAGAAAGGGTTGTGCAAAATTTTGGGAAGGTTGGCCAATAAATGCGCTTGCAGTGGCTCTTAAAGTGAAAGTGACAGCTGTATCTAAATCTGGGCCGATTTCAGTGAAAAGTGACAGCTGTATCTAAATCTGGGCCGATTTCTATGAAATTAAAAAAATACTTCCTGCTAAATTTCGACAGAATCGGATAGCAAAAGATCACTTTTTTGCATTATTTCTCAAAATCGGATGAACATATATATGAGAGCTATATCTAAATCTGAACCCAAAAACTTAAAACAAGAGGTCGGTCTATACGGCAGCTATATCCAAACCTAGACCGATCTGAGCCAAATTGAAGAAGAATGTTGAAATGCCTAACGCAATTCACTGTCTCGAAATTCGACGACATCAGACAATAAATGCGCCTTTTATGGGCCCAAGAACTTAAATCGAATGATCGGTATATATGGCAGTTATATCCAATTCTGGACCGATCAGAGCCATATTGCAAAAGGATGTCGAGGGGCCTAACTGATCTCAATGTACTAAATTTCGACGACATCAGACAATAAATGCGCCTTTTATGGCCCCAAAACCTTAAATCGAGAGATCGGTCTATATGGCAGCTATATCGAAATCTGCATCGATCTGGGCCACATAAAAAGAGGATGTCGGAGGGCCTTACACAACTCACTGTCCCAAAGTTTGGCGAAATTGGACACAAAATGTGCCTTTTATGGGCCCAAAACCTTATATCGAGAGATCGGTCTATATGGCAGCTATATCCAAATCTGGACCGATCTGGGCCAAACTGAAGATGGATGTCGAGGGGCCTAATGCATCTCACTGTCCCACTGTCAGCAAAATCGGATTATATATGTGGCTTTTATGGGCTTAAGACCCTAAATCGGCGGATCGGTCTATAGGGGGCTATATCAAGATATAGTACGATATAGCCCATCTTCGAATTTAACCTGCTTATGGACAAAAAAAGAAGAATCTGTGCAAAGTTTCAGATCAATATCTGAATTTTTAAAGACTGTAGCGTGATTTGAACAGACAGACGGACGGAACGATTTTGCTAAAATTTGAAACAGTGAATAGTTTCAGGCTTACCGACAACTGACCCAAATTTGGTATAGATCGGACTATATTTAGATATAGCTGTCATATAGACCGATCTTCCGATAAAGGGTCTGAAGACCATAAAAGTTTTATTTATTACCCGATTTCGCTGAAATTAAAAACAGTGGGTTATTTTAAGCCTCTCAATATCCAACCTAAATATGGTTCAGATCGGACTATATGTAGATATAGCTGCCATATAGACCGATCTTCCGATAAAGGGTCTGAAGGCTATAAAATCTTTATTTTTCATCCGATTTCGCTAAAATATGGATGAGTTTGCAGTTTTATGCCTCCCAACACCCGGGCTTAATATAGTTCAGATCGGACTATATTCAGATATAGCTGCCATATAGACCGATCTGTCGATAAGGGGACTGAAGCCCATAAAAGCCTTATTTATTACCCGATTTCCCTGAAATTTGAAACAGTGAGTTTTTCTGAACCTCACGATATGCGACCTTAATATGGTTCAGATCGGTTTATAATTGGATATATCTGCCAAAACGACCAATACTTTGTTCTACAAAATTGAAAAGTGACATATATATTGGACTACTCAATGTTCGTGTCGAAGTTGGTTGCTTAAGGTATTCAATTTTCACCGGATTGCGACGAAATGGGATTTACATATATATACCCGAGGTGGTGGTTGGTGTTGCTTATACCCTAAGTACCCACGAGAGAGATTGGCCCTGAGTTATCCTCTTCCCTTCCCTTATTACACTGTCTGTAATTGTTATTAGATTGCCTCCATCCTGCCTAAGGGAGAATGGACCGCCACAAAAGCTCTCGACCTATTGTTTTACAATTAGATTACTTACTGTTTACTGATTAAGCTTGATACGATCCGATTTTCTCAGAATTTTTCCTTCAATAAAATAAATTAAATGCCTAACCAATGAGAAACCACTGTCAGCTGTCACATTACATAAATAACGTTGCATAGAGTAGCTGAATAACCTTGAAAGAAATTGGTGTAAAATTGTACACCCACCGCCAAGGTCCAAGTGACACTTGCACAGTCTCAGCAACACCGCAGAAAGAGGACCGCATATCCGCACACAAACACACTCACGCGTACACACTCTTGTACCAATACATTCTCAGTAAGTCCCCTGGCGACAGGATTTAAATGTTACTAATGATTTAAATCGTTGAGCAGGAGAATAGGGGAATTTGGCGAGAGGTAGAGATAGAGATTTGGTCTTTAAGTAAAATGCGACAGTGAAAGTGTGCAAATGTCTGGAAAAGTACCCTTATGTACGTTTAATTACACGATAAGGATAATGTTCATTTTATCTTGTCGCGTTGCCCTTCGTTTTCATTTTCAATTTCTTTTTCATTACCATTTCGTTGGTTTACTACGATGACACTGGAACTGGCACTGGCACTTTCCTCATTTTGCTCTTCCGTTTCATTTTCTATGCCATTCACACTCCACTGTGTATGTGTGTGTGTGTGAGTTTGTGTCAGTGTAATTAATATACTCGTAGCCAGTCTTAAGCTGTAATTTGACTTCCAATGAATGTGGGCAAATTAAAAACCTGTGATGGGATTTGCTTAGATTTTAATTGCTAATCGTGTTCTAGGGGTTTTAAGATAAAGAATTCATGTGAACGTTGAAGGTCACTGCGCATTGACTACTTTAATGCGGAAATAGGAAGTAATAAAAATATAAGAACAAATAGTTAAGTTGTAGCAACTACTGATACTTCTTTACATAGGCACGGGTAACAAAATGAAGGAGGAGAGTGGAAAAGAAGAAATTTCGATTGTTGTACAATTATCTTTAATTAAGAAAAAAGGTCGAACGATAGTCAACCTATGACACTGCTCGTAAAGTTCGACAGGCTAAATCTCTAACGCCTTCCACAATGTATAGAAAAGGTTTTTTATAGACAGAACCCAAATTAGCATAAATTTATTAGATTATGATACTACTCAATATGGTACTACTTAAAGAATGTCTATTCAGTTTAAATAAGACAAGTAAAAGAGTGCTAAGTTGGGCCGGGCCGAATCTTATATACCCTCCACCATGGATAGTTGATTGCGCGGTATCTCTTTCTAGACAAATAAAGAATAATGAAATAGAACAGTTATGCTATTGGACCTATATCAAGTTATAGTCCAATTCGAAACATAAATGAAATTAGTGCTGAACATTGTAGAAGTCATTGTGTAATACTCCAGTCCATTCGGATAAGAATTGCTCCTTGTAGGGGCTCAAGAAGCAAAATCGGCAGATCGGCAGCTATAGATCGATCCAAACCATATTGGGCACGTATATTGAAGGTCATGGGAGAAGCCGTTGTACAAATTTCTGACAAATTGGATGACAATTGCGCCCTCTAGAGGCTCAAGAATTCAAGATCCCAGAACGGTTTATATGGCAACTATATCAGGTTATGCACCGATTTTCGCCATACTTACCACAGTTGTTGGAAGTCATAACAAAACACGTCATGGAAAATTTCAGCTGGATCGGATGACAATGGCGCCCTCTAGCGGCTCAAGATCCAAGATCGGTTAATATGGCAGCTATACCAGATTATGGTCCCTCTAGAAGCTAAAGAAGTCAATACCCAGGATCGGTTAATATGGCAGCTATATCAGGTTATGAACCGTTTTGAAACACACTTAGCACAGTTTTTGGAAGTGACTGCAAAACACCACGTGCAAAATTACAGCCAAATCGGATGAGAATTGCGCCCTCTAGTGGCTCAAGAAGTCAAGACCCAAGATCGGTTTATGTGGCATCTATATCATCTATATGTGGCATCTATATACCGATTTGAACCTATCTTAGCACAGTTATTGACCGATTTGAACCTAACTTAGCACAGTTGTTGAAAGTCATAGCGAAACTCATCGTGCAAAATTTCATTCCAATCGGATAAGAATGTTGCCCTCTAGTGGCTCAAGAAGTCAAGATTCAAGATGGGTTTATATGGCAGCTATATAAGGTTATTGACCGATTTAAACCATACTTAGCACAGTTGTTGGAAGTCATAGCGAAACACGTCGTGCAAAATTTTATTCCAATCGGATAAGAATTGCGCCCTCTAGTGGCTCAAGAAGTCAAGTCAACAGATCGGTTTATATGACAGCTATAGCAGGTTATGGACCGATATGGCACAGTTGTTGGATATCATAACAAAATACTTCCTGCAAAATTTCATTCAAATCGGATATGAGTTGCGCCCTCTAGTGGCTCAAGAAGTCAAGAACCAAGATCGGTTTATATGGCAGCTATATCAAAACATGGACCGATTTAAACCATACTAAGCAGAGTTGTTGGAAGTGGCACCAAAACACCAAGTGCAAAATTTCAAAAAAATAATTGTTGAATCGGACGAGAATTGCGCCCTCTAGTGGCTCAAGAAGTCAAGTCCCCAGATCGGTTTATATTACAGTTATATCAAAATATGGACCGATTTAAACCATACTAAGCGCAGCTGTTGGAAGTGATACCAAAACACCACGTGCAAAATTGTAGTCAAATCTGATAAGAATTGCCCCAATTGAAGCTCAAAAAGTCAAGATCCCAGACGGGTTTATATGGCAGCTATATCAAAATATGGACCGATTTGGCCAAATTACAATTCGAACCAACCTACACTAATAAAAAGGTTTCAAGCGTCTAGCTTTACTCCTTCGAAAGTAAGCGTGCTTTCGACAGACAGACGGACGGACGGACATGGCTAAATCGGCTTAAAATGTCATGACGACCTCGTGCAAAATTTCAGTCAAATCTGATGAGAATTGCGGCCTCTAGAGGCTCAAAAAGTCATGATCCCAGTTCGGTTTATATGGCAGCTATTTCAAAACATGGACCGATTTGGCCCATTTACAATACCAACCGACCTATGTGACTGTTGAAGCCATATCAATTGTTCAGCACCAAAACCATTTACAATACATTCAGATATCTATAAGGGATAACCTACATCACCATCTACAAATGAAACTAGAGGTACATCGAATTAAATGTAACGATATAACTGTGACGACTCATCATCATATTCAGCATATTCCGTCTTTGCGAAAAAGTTGATCAACGCTAACACTATTCTTAGTCTAAAGATGTCTGGATGTTGCCATCATTGTAGTTCAGTTGTGAAGAAGTTCGTCTTTACCCAATGAATGGTTGTACCAGGTACTTTCATCAGTTTTTGATTGAATTTACATCCAGATAAACTTTCACCGGAGCGAGACATCTACTCACGATCTGATGGAGAAAATCATCAAGGCAAGATTCATATTGCCGTAATTCAGGAGCCATGGACCACAAAGTGTCTGGACTGAACCATATGAACTACCAATTGTCCTATGCTAACACTGGTACTCGGCCGAGGAACTGCGTTATTTGTCATAAAAATTTTAAATAATTAAATATTTTCCCCAGAGTTGTCAACATTGGATGCAACAGTTATGAGACAGGGAGACGTTGGAGCATACCTGGCATCACTTTATCTGACTTTGGACTCTCCGACACCGCCAGCTACGTCGGAGCTGCAACGTTTGGTAAGACAGCAAAACAGACAGGAAACGAGGTACTAATAGGGTACAATGCAAACTCCATATTTGCTCGGGTAGGACCAACATTAATAAGCGGGGCCAAGCCCTGGCAGAGTTCTTCAATACTAACGACCTAATAACACTTAATATTGGTAACACCGCTGCCTTTGTTTATAGGATTAGGGAGGAGCTTTTAGATGTGACAATATGTTCGGAAAATCTAATCGATGAGGTTCAGGATTGGATGGTCTCCGTGGACCATTCCTTCTTAGACCATCGCTAAATAAAGTCTAGAATAGCACGGACAGAACACGATAAGCTTCTGTAATAAGTTGAAAACCAACCGACCAAAATTCGGGATTTGGGAAAAAATTTTTACCCAAGCATTGAAGATATTAATGACAATGTCAACAGGATTACGACTGCTCCAGTAGAGTCTGTCGAAGATAGTTGCCCTTAACGAGAAAGGAAATCATCTCAAGAAAAGACCTGGATGACGGGGAAGACTCGCAACATTGGGAAAGAGGTCCGCAGGCTTTTTAACAGAGCACGTCGTGAAAAATCGGAAGTTTATTGGGATGTGAAATACACACGGCTCAGGTTAGGTTAGGTAAGGTTGAAAAGAGGATGCAGATATTAATCCGCCCCATGCCACTGTGGACATACACCTATGCCAGTAATCGGCTTGTGGTGCACTCTAAAAACTATAAAGGAACCTCTAAAAAGAAAATTTTAAGTTAGGAATTCCATGCTACTTACAAAATCCTTAATTGTTTTCAATACCACTCCCCTAAGTTGGTTCATGTCTGCTAATGTGTCTCCACCTAAGTACCGGTATCTGTTTTACGCGAAAGCTGGGCAATGATAAAAGAAATGCTCCAACGTCTCATCATGTTCCCCGCATGCCCTACACATGCTACCACTTGCCGCACCGATTTTATATAAGTGAGCTCGTAGTCCTATGTGTCCCGTTATGATACCAATAGCTATATTGACCTCCTTCTTGCTTCCTTTCAGTAATAGTGTCGTCTTTTCAAGATCTGGATTCCCCCATAGGATTTTCGCCATCCTACCGACTGTTTTGCTGTTCCACAATGTTGCATGCGCATTCGTTGCCCACTCCCTTAACTCGGTCTGCGTCGACCCGAAAGGCTTCGGGTTAACCGATTGACGGCAGTCCTCTGGCCTTCAACGCCAAATCGTCTGCCCTTTCATTTCCCCTTACTCCGTTATGGCCCGGAAACCAAACGATGCGGATTTTGCAATCCTCAGAGAAGGCGTTAATCTTCTTCTTACACTGCAAGACTTACCGTCCTGGTTGTTATTGCCCTTATGGCAATTTTACTGTCGATAAAGATGTTCACACTCGACGTCCTCGCGTAAACACCACACCACTTCACGCATTCCGTGATCGCCCGGATCTCCGCATGCAGGACCTTATTATGGTCAGGCAGTCTAAAACAGATGTCAGTCCCTGGGTTTTTCATGTAAACCCCTGGGCCCACTTTGTCCTCTAGCTTTGATCCATCAAAGGAATAAAATAAAATAACCAGAATGGCAAAACGTGCCTCCTGTAAGCTTTTCTGTGACCAGATCGATAGCGTTAATGACGCCATCATGATGAAAAAGTTTCTCTCCAAAACCCTTGTCCAAACCGAAGTGTAAGTTGACGACATGGGAGTGAGAGCAGAGACATCGGAGGACGTGTTGAGGTTTTTGATGAAAACTCATTTTCCACAGGATACGACGGAACTCACGAAGACACCGGAAGAATGAGGTTGATCCAAGGTTTATCAAACAGTGTTTAGCCTTTAGGCTAAAGTCACCCTGACCAATGGAATTTTTCCGGCGTTACTACAAAAGGAGGCCGACTTGCTAGCGCCTCATCTGACAACAATTTTCACAGCGTGCTTAGGACTTGCATATACTCCGAAAGCATGGCAGAAGGCAAGGGTGGTGTTTATACTCAAGCCCAGCAGGGCAAATTATGCGACACCAAAGACCTACAGGCCTATAAGCCTAAAGTCCTTTCTACTCAAAACCATGTAAGGCATTGTGGATATCATGATAAAGAGTAGGACATGCAGCGAACAGCTTAAATACAAACAGCATCCTTATATCAAGGGGAGGTCGGTGGAGACTGTCCTGCACAAAGTTGTGCATAAAATAGAAGAATCGTTCGATGCCAAAACGTACACCCTGGCAGTATTCATTGACATCGAGGGGGCTTTCAACAATGTGCGAACTGACACACTGATCCAATACTTAAACCTGTACCGGGTGAACCCGGTCCCTAGAGACTGGATAAACCATATGCTAGGGAAGAGGAGTATAAATTGGGTATCCCGTGGCTTAAATATAAGGGAGAAAGTGGCACAAAGCGCGACATAGGGGGCATTTTTGCGCCACTCCTTTGAGCGACCACAAAAATAACCTATTACGAATGCTAACTGAGGAGGGATTTGAACCCGTCTGCTACGCATACGATGTTATAATACTTCTAAGGGGTAAGGATCCGAACGATCTATGCAGATGAGCCAAAAGGGTCTTGCTTATGGCATATGACAGGTCTAGACCCAGAGGTGTCAATGTTAACCCAGAGAAGACTGAAATATGCCTGTTCACGAGGAAGACGAAGGTGGGCCAATTTAACGCACCATGTTTCCTTAATAGAACGATTTCGATATCTGACAAGGTCAAATACTTAGGAGTGATCTTGGATAGGAAACTTTATTGGAAGTGTCACATTCAGGAGAGTACTGAGAAGGCTCACAGATATTGGGCGCTATGTAGACGGGCCGTAGGCTCGAAATGAGGGCTGAATCCGAGGATGATTGAAGGATAGTGGGCCTGGGGGTCTACATTGAGAATTCAGCGACTGAGGCCTGTTTTAGACTGCCGGACCATAATACGGTCCTGTAGGTAGAGATCCCTGAGCTTCAAATAGAATTGGACAGCACTCATTGATATGCAGGTAGAGATCCGGACGACCACGGAATGCGTGAGACAACAGCAGAATGGCCATAAGGGCAATAACAACCAGGACGGTAAGGTAACAAAAAGTCATGGAGTGTAAGAAGGAGATTAACGCCTTTTCAGAGGATGGCAAAATCCGCATCGCTTGGGTGCCAGGCCATAAAGGAGAAGGGTGAATGAAGGCAGAAGGCTGCCCTACTTACGGTAGTACCACACCACCTCCTCCCGTTACTACCACACCACCTCACGCATTCCGTGATCGCCCGGATTTCCGCCTGCAGGACAGTTCTATGTTCAGACAGTCTTTAAGAGGTCTCAGTCCCTGGGTTCTCAATGTATACCTCCAGGCCCACTCAGTCCTCTAGATTTAATCCATCCGTGTAACATGATCTTCCAGATGGCAATACTAGGGTTCTCTCAATCCACGACTCTGCCGCTGGCAGCAGTCCTCTTCCCTTCCTTCCAGATTTCCTATAGTCGCCTCGATTATACGGCGCTGGTATGAGCTGCTCCCATCCTCAATCCATCATTCCCATCGCCTGAAGTCTCATAGCTGCAGTGGCGCCCTCACACTTAATCTGTATGTCTATGGGTCGGGAGGATTCGCCTGGGTTCGAATCCTGGCGAGACCATCAGTAAAAATTTTCAGCGGTGGTGTTTAGATTTCTAAACATGGGATATTAGTTGATGTGTGTCATGGAAATGTTTTAGCCTTGAGAACGAATAGATAAGATACTTTCCATTTTTTGTTTATTTTAAAGGATAGTTTTAAGGGCAGGCATAAATGTGATAAGAGTTTATATTTTTACCTAGCCAACGCATCGCACAGGGATAAGTGGAAGATAGTTTTTAATGTGCGTAGATAAGGAAATAGTTAGGGATTATCAGAAAACGCAGCGGTCTGAATGGCAAGCATATGGCTTGCAGCTGGACAAATTTATTTAGTATCTGCATAGGATGTTTATCGTCTTTGTTTATGATCTTATTTTCCCAAAGTGATTATTTTTAGATTTGCCTGCCTTTCTTAGGATATTTAGTTTGTAGTTAGTTTTAAGTTTATATATAAGGATGAGATTTTGAAGAAATAAATGAGTATCAAAAAAGTACTCCGGGATTAAACTCGTTTTATTCATTTGGTCCTTCGAACCTTCGGTACGGTTAAGTGTGTTTAAAGTAAAAGTTGGTGATTCTTGCAAAGTAGTAAAGAATAAACAAAGATTTAATACACGTATCGAATCAGTGTAAGTGATTTAAAATTGAAAGAAAAATGTTCACAAGGAGTCAATCGGATTCTCTGTTGGAGAAATTGAAAAACCTTGAACATTTGTTGGCAGTAAAAGCAGTTGACCTCGATGTGGAGGAAATGTTACTGCCAGTTGTCAAGAAAAATAGAAAGTGGCTGCAGGAAATCATTGTAGGCTACAACAAGTTAAACAAGGATATCGGAAAGTCGTCCAGTGGGCATGAAGAAGAGGTCCAGGAGCTGCAAAGACGAGTAGAAGAAGCAATTAGCAAAATGGATAAAATTGTGCAAGGGTTTGAGCAGCAAGAAAAAGGAGCCTCAGCCAAAGTGGCAGCTAATCAGGACGCAGAGATAACGCAAGGCAGTGCGGAGAAAAAATTAATGGTAACGCAAGGTGCAGCTGCATTGGCACCTAGCGAACAAACGGCAAATGAGAGTAACACCCAGCCGAGAGATCAGGCAATTAGCAGAGAGCAAGAAAAGCCTGTGTCGAAGCTAAGAAGAAAATTTGAATTGAAGTATAGAACTATTACAAGAAAGCTGGAAGTAATAGAAAGCAGATTGCCAACTGCGAATAAAAGTTATTTAAATATGCAATGGCTGGCGTTGCAATCAGAGTATGGACAACTGGAATCAATAGTGGAAATAATTATTGATGATGATGACGAAGATGATTTAGACATGATTGAAGCTTGGGACTGTATCAGGGAAAGATACGTGGATGTCTGTGTGGAAATTGAAGAACGTGTGGAAACAATGCAAAATACAGGATCAACAAGTTTAATTAGATTGGAAGAGTTAAAAGTGCCCATATTCAGTGGGTATATCAACGATTGGAATTCCTTCAAAGAAATATTTACAAAGTTAGTAGAGGAGGACAGAAGGCTATCGGAAGTCGAAAAATTTTATCGACTTAAAAGTGTGGTGAAAGGTGATGCTGCTCGCTTAATACAACATCTTCAAGTGACAGGGGAGAACTACAGTGCGGCATGGAAGATACTGGAGCAGAGATACGATAACCGGCGGCTGTTATTCTGCACATTGTTTGACAAGATCATCGACCACGGCATAATAAATATTCAGTATAGCAACAGTATAAAGCAGCGTAAACCAGGAAAAAATGAATTAACTGCGGAAGAAATAAACGAGGCAGAGCAATTAATAATTACGAGCGTGCAGGCAAACCAATTTTCGTTAGAGATTTCGTGTCTAAGGAATGGCAGCGAAGTACCGACGAGGAGCAAGATATGTGGACTAACACCGTTCATTGATGCAGCTGGAGTGTTGAGAGTTGGAGGCAGGCTGGAGAATTCTGGTTTAAGCTTCAACAGAAAGCATCCAATTCTATTGGGGAAAGGTTGTCTGGTGGATCGAATAATTGATGGCATCCATACAGAAACGCTACATGGAGGTGCGAAACTCATGGAAAATGAACTACGCAGCAGATATTGGGTGATTGGTGCCAAAAATGCCATCAAGAGAGCAGTTCGGTCATGCGTCAAATGTTTGCGTTATAGGCGAGAAACTGCGGCTCAATTAATGGGTAACCTACCAGAAAGCAGAGTTTGTGTGTCTCATCCATTTGATCACACAGGAATTGATTATGCAGGTCCTATTCAAATGAAGGTGTCTAAAGGAAGAGGACAGCGAGCTTACAAAGGATACATAGCTGTATTTGTTTGTATGGCAACCAAAGCATTACATTTGGAGGCAGTCAGCGATCTAACAACAGAAGCGTTTTTGGCTGCGCTACGGCGATTCTTCAGTAGAAGAGGAAAAAGTAGCCATATATATTCGGACAATGGCACTAATTTCGTGGGAGCGGCAAGACATCTGGATAAAGAGTTCGTCAAAGCGGTGCAGCAAAATTCAGACGTGGCTCATATATTAGCATCTGAGCGAATACAGTGGCACTTTATTCCGCCCGGAGCTCCTCACTTCGGAGGATTGTGGGAGGCTGCCGTGAAGTCTGTGAAGCACCATTTGAGACGGGTTGTTGGTGAAACGAAATTAACGTATGAGGAAATGGCAACGTTTTTGTCGCAGATAGAAGCTGTTCTCAACTCTCGTCCCTTGTGTCCACTCAGTGAGGATAACTGCGAGATTTTAACGCCAGGACATTTTGTAGTCGGAAGACCATTGCTAAGTATTCCAGAAAGAGGCGTGGAGAATAAACTGGGATCTTTAGACAGGTGGAAAATAATTCAAAGAATGCGGGATGATTTCTGGAAACAGTGGCGCAATGACTATCTGAGTAGTCTTCAGCAGAGAGTAAAATGGAAAACTCCAGTACCAAATATCAAGGTTGGACAGATGGTGATAGTGAAGGATGAAAATACTGCTCCTGGAAGGTGGCCTTTGGGAAGTATTGCGGAAGTACATAAAGGCAAAGATGGAAAGGTTCGAGTCGCTACAGTAAAGGTCGCTAAACAAAAGGGGTTGTTAAAACGGCCCATACACAAGTTATGCCCGCTGGAGATATTCGCTAATGGTGGTAAAAGGAAGCCGACATTGAAGTGTCGCAGACATATATTTGCAAATTACCTCAAAGAAGAAAAATAAACGTAGCAATGATGTTATGGATGATCATGGCAATGATGGCAAGTGTTCAATCGATGTCAACCTCAATTACCGGCGGGGCGATAAAAGAATTGGGAAATGACACAATCATTTATATGGATAAAATTGGCAGAATCAACCGAGTAACATCGTCATGGAACCTTATGACATATTTCGATCTGCACGGGTATTTTGTCACGGTGAATCATCTGGATAAGGGTCTAGAAGCGTGTAAATCATTATGTGTTCGGCTGAGATCGTTCGAGCAGCAGTGCGACACGCAGATGGATATTATGACGAACAGACTGAACACTATAGATGAGAACCACTTGTTACTCTCACACAAAAAACGCCAACGAAATAAAAGGGCTCCTTTAGAGTTTGTTGGGTCTCTTTTCCACATTCTTTTCGGAGTAATGGATGCGGACGACAGAGAGAGTATGGAAGCAAATATGAAAAATGTACTTGAAAATCAGCACAACTTGAAATATTTGGCTGAGAAGCAAACGTCTGTGGTGGAAGCAACGCTTAATGTGCTGAAAAAGACCACGGATGAAATAAATGGACAGTTTAAAGAGCTGAATGAGAAGGTGCAAAACATAAGTCAGATGCTGAACACTGACTATTCCCTCTTCAAAAAGGCGATGGACTTCTTCGCGGTAGCCGATCAACTTAGCAGCTTGTTTACTGAAGTGGAACATATTCAAGCCAGGGTAATTGGCTTATTAATTGACATCAACCATGGAAAAGTAAATCCAAATTTAGTACGGCCAAACCAGTTGCAGGCAGAGGTGATGAAAATAAAGGATCAGCTACCTAAAGGACTAAGGTTGCCTGGTGAGAAGGACGATGTTTTGCAGGCAATATACAAGGTGATGACGGCGCATGGTCTGCTGGTGGAAGAAAAATTAGTGATTGACGTGCAGATTCCCTTGGTAGAAAAATCATCAGCAGAAATATTCCGCGTCGTACCACTGCCGATGGTGAGAAACGGAACCGCAATGGTAGCAGCTTTAAGACAGCAGTTCCTGGCCTACAACTATGAAATGGATGCTTATCATCTACTGTCGCAGTCATCGATGAACCAATGTCAGCTAACTGGTGAAGATGAATTTCTTTGCAGAGGCAACTGGGCCTGGGAAGACGCCAACGATCATTCATGTGAGCTAGCAGCGCTTAAGCCAACAAGTAAATATGGCTGCCAGTTTTTGAAGACTCAGAACAGGAATTTTTTTGGATTGAGCTGAAGACAAGAGGGTCATGGTTGTTTAAAACTAAAGATCAAGTTTCGGCCCATATTCTATGTGCTGAGCGCACTAAAGGAGTATTTGAATTACCAGGCCTAGGTATCATCACTCTCCAGCCTGGGTGTACTGCTAGGATTGGACGAACCGTATTAACTGCGTCACAAGAAGCAAAAACTGAGATGTCCTATAATTCCACATCATATATCTTGAGAGAGGTGAAGGACATAGCGATGGTGGACGAGCTAAACTACAATAAAATCGATCATTCGTCAACGATTCAAGGATTGGAGGAAGAAATTAAAATGATGAAGGCGAATCCGATCCACCTTAAGGAGCTATCATGGCATCACATCAGTGGTCATATTTCACTAATCTCTACCTCTATTTTAATAATATTATTTTTAAGTTATGTAATCTATAAGTATTTAACAAGAGAAAGTAACATAGTTGTTGTTCGTCCTCGGGATGTTTAGATTTTAACATATATATTTGAATTACAGTCCATTTTGCTGAATTTTTACAGTTTATAAGTAGAGCTATTTCATAATTATTTTTGGCCGCCCGCAGAATGTTTAGATTTCTAAACATGGGATATTAGTTGATGTGTGTCATGGAAATGTTTTAGCCTTGAGAACGAATAGATAAGATACTTTCCATTTTTTGTTTATTTTAAAGGATAGTTTTAAGGGCAGGCATAAATGTGATAAGAGTTTATATTTTTACCTAGCCAACGCATCGCACAGGGATAAGTGGAAGATAGTTTTTAATGTGCGTAGATAAGGAAATAGTTAGGGATTATCAGAAAACGCAGCGGTCTGAATGGCAAGCATATGGCTTGCAGCTGGACAAATTTATTTAGTATCTGCATAGGATGTTTATCGTCTTTGTTTATGATCTTATTTTCCCAAAGTGATTATTTTTAGATTTGCCTGCCTTTCTTAGGATATTTAGTTTGTAGTTAGTTTTAAGTTTATATATAAGGATGAGATTTTGAAGAAATAAATGAGTATCAAAAAAGTACTCCGGGATTAAACTCGTTTTATTCAGGTGGTTTTTCCCTCCCTGTCAACATTTGTGAGGTACTATGGCATGTAAATCATCTCTGCAAAGAGGTGTCGCACTGCGCCATGCCGTTCGGACTCGGCTATAAAAAGGAGGCCCCTTATCATTGAGCTTAAACTTGAATCGGACTGCACTCATTGATATGTGAGAAGTTTGCCCCTGTTCCTTAGTGGAATGTTCATGGGCAAAATTTGCATTTTTATTACACTCAAATTTCTCTTGTCTCGCCAGTAGCTAAGGCAATACTCCTTCCCTTGTTGGAGAATTTCGATGTACAAGCATTAACAAGGATTTCGTACATCGCAAAGAACGGATACTACTCTTTACTCCATCATGGCACTGCATATTAGCCGATGTCTCACCCAGTCTAGAAAAGGTTAAGCCATGTCATAGAACAGTCATGGGCAAGCATTAGATATGTGAACAATTATTGGCTTGTGCATGTGCATCACTTTTCATTCACTCCTCCAATGCATTCTATAGACAATCTTATGCTCAATGTTTTTATCAATTACAGTCGCTTATATGCTCTTGGCATTTCCCCTAACATAACAAATAAACAAACCTTTTATTTGTTCTTGAATCGAGGGAAACCAAAGTAGAGGGCAAACCGAATTCGACCACAATTAGTGTTGGCATCTTAACACATTACAAATGCAATCAAAAGTTTCTCCTTAAGCATTTCTGCAAATATTCTCTTTAGTTAAGTTTCGCAAACTTTTGTGGCAAATCGATAGAAAAACAACATCAATTGGCCATATTAGGTTGGAAAAAAAGAGGGAGGAAAATAGTCGTCACACCACAACTCGTGCGAACTGAAGATTTCTCACATCAGAGTTACAAAACTTTTCGAACAATTAAACAGTATGCGAATATACTCTGAGCACAATTTGATGTGATTCTAAGTAACGCCACAAAATAGAAACGTTTTCCGCTTAATATCGTGCATGCTCTCGTGATATGAAAAGAGAAATTACTAAAGCTTGAGGAGGTAAGATATTAAGGAGAAAGTTTTTTTGGTATAAATATTTTAAGATTTCTCTGGAATCCTAGAGTGAGATATTATTTAGGGTTAATCTACAAGAAAAGAGTGTAAGGCATAAAAATAATATGAAATAGTTTTACCAACAATGCAAAAAATTATCTAGGGGTCATAACACAAACCCATAATCAAAATATCCTTCTATAGCCATCACCTTAGGATGGAGGGTATACTAATCAAGTCATTACGTTTGTAAAATCTCGAAGTAATAATCTGAGATACTTTAGAGTATAAATTTTCTTGATCGTCTGGATGATATGTCCGTCCGTCTGTGGAAATCACGATAGCGGTCGCATGAATATAGATATCCGTTTGAAATCTTGCACATTTACTTCTTATTAATGAAGGTCGTTGGGGATTGCAAATGGGCGGTATCGGTTCAGATTTAGATATATGTCCCATAATAACCGATCTCCCAATTTGACTTCTTGAGCTCTTGGAAGCTGCATTTTTATCCGATTTGGCTAAAATTAAGCACGAAGTGTTCTCTTAAGACTCCCAACAACTGTGCAAAGCAGGGCTGCGGAGCCGGAGAATTGAATTGCTAAAAAATTTTTAGAATAAAACAACTAAAAAGGCATTAAGTTCGGCCGGGCCGAACTTTGGATACCCACCACCTCGGGTGTATATGTAAACCAACTTTCATCAAAATTTGGTGAAAATTTCATACCTTATGTCCCATAGCAGTTATATCAAAATATGTTCCGATTTGGACCAAATACTAATAAGTACAGTAGGTACTCTAAAAAAAACGGATTTGAACCATATACGACACGGATGTCGAAAGGCTAACATAAGTCACTGTGTCAAATTTCAGTGAAATCGGATTATAAATGCTCCTTTTATGGGGCCACGACTTTAAAACGAGATATCGGTCTACATGGCAGCTATATCCAAATCTGGACCGATTTGGGCCAAGTTGCATAAACATGTCGAAAAGCCTAACACAAAGCACTGTCCCAAATTTCGGCGAAATTGGACAATAAATGCACCTTTTATGGGCCCAAAACCCTAAATCGAGAGATTCGTCTATATGGCAGCTATTGGGTTGCCCAAAAAGTAATTGCGGATTTTTTAAAAGAAAGTAAATGTATTTTTAATAAAACTTAGAATGAACTTTAATCAAATATACTTTTTTACACTTTTTTTCTAAAGCAAGCTAAAAGTAATAGCTGATAACTGACAGAAGAAAGAATGCAATTACAGAGTCACAAGCTGTGAAAAAATTTGTCATCGCCGACTATATGAAAAATCCGCAATTACTTTTTGGGCAACCCAATACATTCAAATCTGGACCGATCTGGGCCAAATTCTAGAAGGACGTCGAAGAGCCTAACTCACTCACTGTCTCAAATTTCAGCGACATCGGACAATAAATGCGTCTTTTATGGACCCAAAACCTAAAACCTAGATATCGGTCTATATGGCAGCTATATCCAAATCTGGACCGATCTGTGCGATATTGCAGAAGTATGTCAAGGGGCTTAACTTAACTCACTGTCCCAAATTTCGGCGACATCGGACAATGAATTCGCATTTAATGGGCCGAAAACCCTAAATCGGAGAATCGGTCTATATGACAGCTATATCCAAATCTGGACCGATCTGGACCAAATTGACGAAGGATCTTGAAGGGTCTAAAACAATTCACTGTCCCAAATTTCATCAAAGTCGGATAATAAATGGCTTTTATGGGCCTTAGACCCTAAATCGGAGGATCGGTCTATATGGCAGCTATATCCAAATCTGAAGCGATCTGAGCCAAATTGATGAAGGACATTGAAGGACCTAACACAACTCACTGCCCCAATTTTCAACAAAATAGGATAATAAATGTGGCTTTTATGGGCCTAAGACCCTAAATAGGAGGATCGGTCTATATGGGGGCTATATCAAGATATAGTCCGATATAGCCCATCTTCGAACTTAACCTGATTATGGACAAAAAAAAAAAGAATCTGTGCAAAATTTCAGCTTAATATCTCTATTTTTAAAGACTGTAGCGTGATTTCAACAGACAGACGGACGGACATGTCTAGATCGTCTTAGATTTTTACGCTTATCAAGAATATATATACTTTACAGGGTCGGAAATGGATATTTCGATGTGCTGCAAACGGAATGACAAAATGAATATACCCCCATCCTTCGGTGGTGGGTATAATAAAACTCTTATGGGTTTTAGACCCTTTATTGGCAGATCGCTCTGTATGAAAGCTATATCTAAACACAGTCCTATTTTTACCATATTTGGGTCGAATGGCGGGTGGCCTAAAATTACTCACTGTTTTAAATTTCAGTAAAATTTAATAACAAATAATGCCTTTATGAGCTTTAGACCCTTAACCAGCATACCGGTCTATATGACAGCTATACCTAAATATAGCCCGATCCGCACCATATTTTAAAAGGATGTCGGGAGACCTCAAATTACCCACTGTTTCAAATTTCAGCGAAATCAGATAATATTGGGTTGCCCAAAAATTAATTGCAGATTTTTCATATAGTCGGCATTGACAAATTTTTTCGCAGCTTGTGACTCTGTAATTGCATTCATTCTTCTGTCAGTTATCAGCTGTTACTTTTAGCTTGCTTTAGAAAAAAAAGTGTAAAAAAGGTATATTTGATTAAAGTTCATTCTAAGTTTTATTAAAAAAACATTTACTTTCTTTTAAAAAATCCGCAATTACTTTTTGGGCATCCCAATAAATAGGGCTTCATACCTTTTATCCGGAGATCGGTCTATATGGCAGGTATATCTAAATATAGTCCGATTTGAACCATATTTAGTTTCTAAGTTGAGAGGCCTGAAACTACTCAATGTTTCAAATTTCAGCAAAATCTGATAAAAAAAAAACAATGCTATTATGGGCTTAAGACCCTTTATCGGCAAATGGGTCTATATGGCAGCTATATCTAAATATAGTTCGATCTAAACCATATTTGGGTCGTATGTTAGGTTAGTTAAAACTCCTCAATGTTTCAAATTTCAGCGAAATCGTTTAAAAATTAGGGCTAGTATGGTCTTAAGACCCTTTATCTGGCGATCGGTCTATATGGCAGCTAAAACTAAATATAGTCCGATTTGATCCATATTAAGGTCAGATATCAGGAGGCTAAAGATAACTCTCTTTTCAAATTTCAGTGAAATCGGGTAATAAATACAGCTTTTATGGGCTTCAGACCCTTAATCGGGATATCGGTATATATGGCAAATATATATAAATATAGTCCGATATGGACCATTTTTAGGTCAGATGCCGGGAGGCCTAAAATTACTCCGACTTTACTTTACTTTAATTGGCTATGACAGAATATTTGTTCCACTAGCCTAACGTAGAATAGCGTTCCAAGCGCCTCGATCTTCTGCGCTCATTCTAAAATCTCTGACACCAAGTTTCGAGGTGTCTCCCACAACTTGATCTTTCCCTCGGGCTTTTGGTCTTTCCGGTTTGTGTGTACCACCGTGTTTGCTTTCAAAAGACTTCTTTTCTAGAGCTTCTTCATCAATTCTGACAACATGACCTAGCCAACGCAGCCGTTGTATTTTGATGCGTGTAACTATGCTATCGTCGTCATACAGCTCATACAGCTCGTGGTTCATACGTCGCCTAAATTCTCCATTAACGCAAACTGCTCCATATATTTTACGAAGAATCTTTCGCTCAAATACTCCAAGCACTGCCTCATCTGCTTTCACAAGTAACCATGCTTCAGAACCATATAACAGCATGGGTAGTATTAGTGTCTTGTACTCGTACAGTCTAATCTTCGTCTGTCGAGAGGTGGCCTTGTTTCTAAACTGCTTACTTAGTTCAAAGTAGCATTTGTTTGTCAGTATTATTCTTCGCCTAATCTCAAAACTGGTGTCATTCGTTTCGGTTACGGCGGTGCCGAGGTAGATAAAGTTACTGACTGTCTCAAAGTTGTGGTTCCCAACTTTCTCTATTCTCTTTATCTGCTCGGTTGTGCAAAACTACTTCCGGTGACCGACCTATGATATCGATGTCGGCATAGGCTAATAGCATGTGTTCTTTTGTGATTAGTGCGGCCTTGTGGTCAACAAAGAGATGGTAGGTGTTGATTTTTCCTTCTCGGGTCTTTTCCAGGATTTGGCGCAGTGTGAATATCTGGTCAAGGGAGGATTTACCTGGTCTAAAGACGCATTGATAGGGCCCAATTAACTCATTGACTTTATGTTGCAATTTTTCACACAGTACGCTCGAGAGTGTCTGGTATGCGATGGGGAGGAGATTTATTCCTCTGTAGTTGTAGTATTGTATTCCGTCTTGTCTCCTTTCTTTTGTACGGGACATAGTATGCTGAGGTTCCAATCATCGGGTATGCGTTCTTCTAGCCAGATTGTGCAGATAAGCTGGTGCATTTGCCTTATCAGCGTGTCGCCTCCGGTCGTAAATAGTTCAGCGGGTAACCCGTCGGCTCCTGCTGCCTTGTTGTTTTTTAGTCGGGTCACTGCTACTCGGACCTCATTCTGACTAGGAGGAAAACATTCTATACCATCATCAGGGATTGGTTCTGCGGTATCCTCTTCACGCGCCAACATCGGACACTAGCAGTTGGGTAAAATGTTCTTTCCATGTCCTCAGCATGTTATCTGTGTCAGTTACCAGATTTCCTTCTTTGTCTCTGCAGGAGGATGTGTCTGCACCAAAGCCATCGGTTTGATGTTTAATTCT
This sequence comes from Stomoxys calcitrans, assembly GCF_963082655.1. Classification (NCBI taxonomy): domain Eukaryota; kingdom Metazoa; phylum Arthropoda; class Insecta; order Diptera; family Muscidae; genus Stomoxys; species Stomoxys calcitrans. Next base: position 107,492,455 of record NC_081553.1, read on the forward strand.
TTGGTAGCATTTCCGGACTTCATTCTGACTCCTGTACATCTCAATTCGCTCACACTCACGTCTTTCCATTTCGTTTTTCTTTCTGCAGAATAAACGTTTCTGCTCTCTCCTTTTCTCCCAATACCTCTCCTTCATCTGGCTACTGATTGCAGGGTTGCTCTATATGTCGCATTCTTGGTTTTTATAGAATCTCGAAACTCTTGGTCGTACCATGGGTTTCTTGGAGGAGGCTTCCGGTACCCAACTGCGGATTTCGCGGCATTTTCCATGGAGTGGGCAATAGTTTGCCACTGCGCCATTATATCATCGGAACAAGGAGTGCTTTCATCAAGCAGTTGGGTCAGTCGAGTGGAGTATGCCGCTGCCATTTGTTGTGTTTGCAGCTTTTCAATGTCCCGCTTCCGTGCAGTGTCAGATCGTACTTTCCTCGCCACGTTCAAACGGGTGCGAACTTTTGCTGCAACAAGGTAATGATCCGTATCTTTATTCGCTCCACGGATCGATCGTAAATCTAACACGCTGGATGAATGCCTTCCATCTATCACAACGTGATCAATTTGGTTTCTCGTGTTTTGATCGGGTGATAGCCATGTGGCTTTGTGAATATTTTTATGTTGAAATCTGTTGCTACTAACTACCATGATTTTTGCTGCGGCGAAATCTATCAGCCTCAACCCATTACTAGACGTTATCTTGTGGAGGCAAAACATTCCGACTGTTAGATCAAAAATGGCTTCATTACCTATTTTCGCATTAATATCTCCCAGAACGATTTTAATATCATGGGCGGGACAGCGGTCATATTCTCTCTCTAGGCGCTCTCTCTCTTGGTCTACTCGTCTTTGTCTTCCGTCGGGGCATGGGCACAAATAAGGCTGATGTTGAAGAATTTGGCTTTTATGCGGAGTGTGGCTAGCCTCTCATCCACCAGAGTAAATAAAGGGTGATTTTTTTGAGGTTAGGATTTTCATGCATTAGTATTTGACAGATCACGTGGGATTTCAGACATGGTGTCAAAGAGAAAGATGCTCAGTATGCTTTGACATTTCATCATGAATAGACTTACTAACGAGCAACACTTGCAAATCATTGAATTTTATTACCAAAATCAGTGTTCGTTTCGAAATGTGTTTCGCGCTTTACGTCCGATTTATGGTCTACATAATCGACCAAGTGAGCAAACAATTAATGCGATTGTGACCAAGTTTCGCACTCAGTTTACTTTATTGGACATTAAACCAACCACACGAATGCGTACAGTGCGTACAGAAGAGAATATTGCGTCTGTTTCTGAGAGTGTTGCTGAAGACCGTGAAATGTCGATTCGTCGCCGTTCGCAGCAATTGGGTTTGTGTTATTCGACCACATGGAAGATTTTACGCAAAGATCATGGTGTAAAACCGTATAAAATACAGCTCGTGCAAGAACTGAAGCCGAACGATCTGCCACAACGTCGAATTTTCAGTGAATGGGCCCTAGAAAAGTTGGCAGAAAATCCGCTTTTTTATCGACAAATTTTGTTCAGCGATGAGGCTCATTTCTGGTTGAATGGCTACGTAAATAAGCAAAATTGCCGCATTTGGAGTGAAGAGCAACCAGAAGCCGTTCAAGAACTGCCCATGCATCCCGAAAAATGCACTGTTTGGTGTGGTTTGTACGCTGGTGGAATCATTGGACCGTATTTTTTCAAAGATGCTGTTGGACGCAACGTTACGGTGAATGGCGATCGCTATCGTTCGATGCTAACAAACTTTTTGTTGCCAAAAATGGAAGAACTGAACTTGGTTGACATGTGGTTTCAACAAGATGGCGCTACATGCCACACAGCTCGCGATTCTATGGCCATTTTGAGGGAAAACTTCGGAGAACAATTCATCTCAAGAAATGGACCGGTAAGTTGGCCACCAAGATCATGCGATTTGACGCCTTTAGACTATTTTTTGTGGGGCTACGTCAAGTCTAAAGTCTACAGAAATAAGCCAGCAACTATTCCAGCTTTGAAAGACAACATTTCCGAAGAAATTCGGGCTATTCCGGCCGGAATGCTCGAAAAAGTTGCCCAAAATTGGACTTTCCGAATGGACCACCTAAGACGCAGCCGCGGTCAACATTTAAATGAAATTATCTTCAAAAAGTAAATGTCATGGACCAATCTAACGTTTCAAATAAAGAACCGATGAGATTTTGCAAATTTTATGCGTTTTTTTTAAAAAAAAAGTTATCAAGCTCTTAACAAATCACTCTTTACAAGGTGTTTCAGTCTCCGACTAACCACAAATCCACAGTCAAATTCATGCCTCGTGTTATGGCAGCTTTAGTATAGTTCGTCACCTTTTGGTGTTGTAGTGATGCCATTCCCAGTCCATCGTACTTCCTGTAAGGCGGTAATATCTGCCTTGTACTTCTCTAATATATCCGCCAGCGCGTATACAGCACCTTCTCTACAAAGAGTGCGGACATTCCAGGTGCAGATCCGCAAATCATGGTCCTTTTTTCGTTTGCGTGGGTCGTCAACGTTTAGTGGGGGGTCCGTTTTTATTATTCCTTTGTTTCTCATAGTAGTTCTCAGTTTTTCCGGGGGCGGGTTACTGGCCCAGCGCCCCAACTGCATGGGTTTTGTGGGATTGCACACGTATCCCTCGTTGTGGCGAGTCGCTTGCTCCAAGATCAGACGCACGCCGCCAGCCGCCCCTAACCTGGGAACAGACGCTGATTTCGGCCATTGGTTATTTGAAGGCGCCAATAACTCGCCTTGTCATCTCGAGTATCATTGCCACTCTGTGTTTAAAATTACTCACTGTTTCAAATTTGAACTAAGTCGGATGAAAAATAAAGCATAGACCCTTTATCGGAAAATCGGTCTATATAGCACCTATGTCCAAATATGGCCCGTTCAAGAACTTAACCAGCGTGCATCAAAAAGACGTATCTGTGCCAAATTTCAGCTCAATATCTGAATTTTTGAAGGCTGTAGAGTGACTACAACAGACGGACGGACAGACGGATAGACGGGCAGACATACGGACATGGTTAAATCGTCTTAGAATTTTACAACGATCCGAAATGTATATACTTTATAGGGTCGGAAATTGATATTTCGATGTGTTGCAAACGGAATTACTAAATGAATCTACCCCCTATCCTACGGTGGTGGGCATAAAAACTATGTGTCCTAATCTAGACTTGAAGAGAAATACCGCTCTACTATAGTTGGCCGGAACAGATATCTCAGTTATTGTGTACGTCATGACAGGAAAATATATTGACAAACTGAAGTTAAGGACTCAAGGTAACGTCTCTTGCAGACGCTGTGAGGATGTCGAGGAAGATGAGACTATAGAGCATCTGCTGTGTATGTGTCTCGCACTGGCAGTCAGAAGGGGTTCCACTTAAGGTTCCCATTTCTCTGAGAACTTGGCTGATTTAGCGGATGTGAACATTCGCAAGTTGTTCTGCTTTTCCAAGTGATCAGGATGGTTCAACACTAGGAACTAGAAGGCATCTTTCTTCTTCTATTCCTCTGGTATCTCCTGTGGTATCACAATGGACGAATACGTCTAAGCGAGTCTGATGGCATACTGCCACTTAAACCTAACCTAACGCAACTTTCCACGTTTTGAATTTCCCATCCCATTTATATATTGGCCTTGAGTGGCTACCAAATTCCAATTCCAATCTCTTCTACACCACATTGTTAAAAAAAGTGTGTACATTTTCTTGTCTGCAACTTAGTCGAAAATCTCTGATACCCAACCTCATTGCTTACTATTTGGACTTTAATTAGTGTCTGGTGTGTTTGTTTATTCCATTAAATTAAAGTCTGTTGCTACAATGTTTTCATTATCCTTCAAAACCCATAGAATCAAACAGAGAATGTGTATTTATGAGTGTGTGCGTGTGCGTGTATTGGTGTGTGGCTGCGTGTGGCTGCGTGTGTTTAAACGTTTGAATGTAGTTAAATATTTCTTTTGATATCATTTGTCCTTTCAGCGTTTGTTTGCTTGTCTTAAACAATGGTTAAGGCCATGGGAATAATTGCGAATGTTGAAAAATCGATTCTTTACTTAAATTGCGTTTTGCTTTTCCCTTGTTTGAAAACGTTGATTTCCAACTAAGCCTTAATACCAAGAAATTTCAAATGATATTACCGGCAAACTTTTAAGTTTTATTTAAATACAATTGTATGGATAAGATAAGAAATTTTTCATTCAATGGAAGCCTACTCCCTTTGGAAATGAAATCATTAAGGTGGATCGTAGTGAAAAATTAATTAGTTTAGGAATTAATAAAGAGCAATTTATAGAAGGAAATGGTGAAAAAGGTGATGGTTAGGCAAGTGGGAGATTGAAGAAATTGGAATTTATTATTTTCCATCTTAATGGAATATTCATGGGCAAATTTGCAATTTTGATTCCCAAGCACTTTAATCAGAAATTAGCCTTAGCAACAAAAAAAAAAAATACGGGCATTAATACAAAATTTATTTAAAATCAAGTATGGTGCTGTTTGAAATAATTAACTTGACAAAAAAACAAGTAAAAAGGCATTAAGTTCGGCCGGGCCGAACTTTGAATACCCACCACCTATGTAAACCCCCTTTCGTCACAATCCGATGAAAATTGGATAACGTATGCACCTAAATTCGGCACGGACAGTGAGTGGTATCGTATTTCAAATTTCAACAAAATCGGGTAATAAATAAAGCTTTTATGACCTTCAGACCCTTAACCGGCATATCGGTCTATATGACAGCTATATCTAAATGCAGTCCAATTTTTACCAGATTTGGGTAGGATGAGGGGTGGCCTAAAACTGCTCACTGTTTCAAACTTCAGTCAAATTGGATAAAAAAATGCTTTTATGGGCTTCAGACCCTTTATCGGGAGGTCTGTCTATATGGCAGATATATCTAAATATGATCCGATCTGAATAATATTTGGGTCAGATATTGGTAGGCCTAAAATTACCCACTATTCCAAATTTCAGCAAAATCGGTTAAAAAATAAAGCTTTTATGGGCTTCAGACCCTTTATCGGCAGATCGGTTTATATGGCAGCTATATCTAAATATGGTCCGATCTATTCCATATTCAGGTCAGATATCGGGAGGCTTAAAATAACCCACTGTTGCAAATTTCAGCGAAATCGATTAAAAAATAAAGCTTTTCTGGGCTTCAGACCCCTTATCGGCAGATCGGTCTATATGCCAGCTATATCTAAATATAGTCCGATCAGAACCATATTAAGGTCTGATGTTGGGAGGTCCTAACCTACTCACTGTTTCAAATTTCAGCGAAATCGGATAAAAAATAAAGCTTTTATGGGCTTCAGACCTTTATCGGCGGATCGGTCTATATGACAGCTATATCTAAATATAGTCCGATCTGTACTATATTTGAGTCGGATTTTGGGAGGCTTAAAATTGCGCAATATTCTAAATTTCATCAAAATCGGACAATAAATAAACCTTTTATGGTCTTCAGACCCTTTATCGGGAGATCGGTCATTATGACAGCTATATCTAAATATAGCCCGATCTGTACCATATTTAGGTCGAGCATCAGGAGGCTTAAAATAACTCTTTGTTTCACATTTCAGCGAAATCGGATGAAAAACAAAGCTTTTATAGCCTTCAGACCCTTTATCGGGAGATCGGTCTATATGGTAGCTATATATAAATATAATCCGATCTAAACTTAAAATAACTCATTGTATCATATCGGTCTATATGACAGCTATATCTAAATATAGTCCGATCTGTACTATATTTGAGTCGGATTTTGGGAGGCTTAAAATTGCGCAATATTCTAAATTTCATCAAAATCGGACAATAAATAAACCTTTTATGGTCTTCAGACCCTTTATCGGGAGATCGGTCATTATGACAGCTATATCTAAATATAGCCCGATCTGTACCATATTTAGGTCGAGCATCAGGAGGCTTAAAATAACTCTTTGTTTCACATTTCAGCGAAATCGGTTGAAAAATAAAGCTTTTAAGAGCTTCAGACCCCTTATCAGGAGATCGGTCTATATGTCAGCTATATCTAAATATAGTCCAATCTGTACCATATTTAGGTCGAATTTTGGGAGGCTTAAAACTGCGCACTGTTCCAAATTTCAGCGAAATCGGATAAAAAATAAAGTTTTTATGGGCTTCATATCCTTTATCGGGAGATCGGTCTATATGGCAGCTATATCTAAATATAGTCCGATCTAATCCATATTCAGGTCAGATATCGGGAGGCTTAAAATAACCCACTGTTGTAAATTTCAGCGAAATCGGGTAATAAATAAAGCTTTTATGGCCTTCAGACCCTTTATCGGGAGATCGGTCCATATGGTAGCTATATCTTAATATAGTCCGATCTGAACCATACTTAGGTTCGAAGTTGAGAGGCCTAAAACTACTCATTGTTTTAAATTTCAGCCAAATCGTGTAATAAATAAAGCTTTTATAGTCTTCAGACCCTTTATCGGGAGATCGGTCTATATGTCAGCTATATCTTAATATAATCCGATCTGAACCATATTTGGGTCAGTTGTCGGGAGGTCTTAAAATATAAAATACTCACTGTTTTTAACTTCAGCAAAATGGTATGAAAAATAAAGTTTTTATGGGCATTAGACCCTTTATCGGAAAATCGGTCTATATAGCAGCTATATCCAAAAATGGTCCGATTTGGCCCGTTCAAGAACTTAACCAGCGTGCATCAAAAAGACGTATCTGTGCCAAATTTCAGCTCAATATCGCAATTTTTGAAGGCTGTAGAGTGTCTACAACAGATGGACGGACAGACGATCCGAAATATATATATTTTGTAGGGTCGGAAATTGATATTTCGATGTGTTGCAAACGGAATGACTAAATAAATATACCACCTATCCTACGATGGTGGGTATGAAAAGACATTAAGTTCAGCCTAAAATAGGTTTATTGGACGAGCATTAAAGGTATACGGGAGTAGATTACGAATATAGTCAGGAAGAAGGAAAAGGCTTTATAATTTTTTGATATCGGGAGGGGGACGGTCCCTCCCCCTTATGCCAAAAACACCCCCCAAAATCAAAATTTTACCGATAAGGACAATATGGGATCAAATGAAAGGTATTGCAGAGTTGAATACGAATATGGTATTAAAAATTGGGTACAAGCACCCAGGAAGCCGAACTAACCCCAAAACTCCTCCAAACAGACATTTTGAACGTCTATATCAATATGGGGTTCAAATAAAAGGTATTCGGGAGTAGATACGAATCTGGCATACAAAATCATATCGAAGTGTATGGGGTCACCCCACCCCCAAAAAACGTCCCAAATGGCCATATGACCCATTATGACTATGACACTCGGTTTGTTTGTTTGTTCCGTAGAAGCAAAAACGGCTGAATCGATTTTCCTAAAATTTTCTCAGATTGTGTAGGTTTTTGTGGAAGTTCACATGGGTTATAAAGTTTTTAGATATCAGATGGAGACGGACCCTCCCCCTTACCCCAAAATCTCCACCCATATCCGAAAGCGCTCCGATGGGCACAATAAGGATATCAAATGAAAGGTATTGGAGACCAGAAAACGAATATTGTACTTAAATTTGACTCCATGTATCCAGCGGGCTCTCCAACCCCAAAACTCCTCTAAATAGATATATTCGAAGTTCATGTCAATATGGGATACAAATGAAAATTATTATTCAGTAGATTACAAATATGGCATAAAACATTAAGTCCAAGTAATGGGAGGTCGCCCCACCCCCAAATACCCCCAAATGGGCATATTAGCCGACCATGGCTATATGGGACTCAAATGAAAGGTATTAGGGAGTAGATTATGGATATTATTGGGTTGCCCAGAAAGTAATTGCGGATTTTTTAAAAGAAATTAAATGCATTTTTAATAAAACTTAGAATGAACTTTAATCAAATATACTTTTTTTACACTTTTTTCTAAAGCAAGCTAAAAGTAACAGCTGATAACTGACAGAAGAAAGAATGCAATTACAGAGTCACAAGCTGTGAAAAAATTTGTCAACGCCGACTATATGAAAAATCCGCAATTACTTTTTGGGCAATCATACAGTAAAATTTGCTTTCAAGTCTAGGTGGCACTTTTCCTCCTAAAAATACCTCAAATAGCTTTATTGACCCATTATGACAATATGGGACTCAAATGAAAGGTATTTGAGAGTACAAAACTAATTTGATATCCAATTTTGTAGCCAAGTATTATGGGGTACACCCTAAAGCTCCCCCTATACTGAACTTCATTTCCGTTGGGAATAAAGAACGAATTTGATATCTATTTTTAGTGCAAAGTGCCGGTGGCCGCCCCAGCCCCAAAACACCCTCCAAACGGTTCTTATTTACCTACCATGGCAATATGGGGCTCAAATTAAAGGAATTTGGAAGTGCAGCACGAATTTAATATCCAAATTTGAGTCGAAATGTCTGAGGTGCCATCCCTCCCCTAAAAATCGCTTTTCATTGCCCTAATTTTTTAAAACACTAGGATCCAAGCAAAGGCAAACTTCTCACACATCAATGATTGCTTTCCGATTCAAGTTTAAACTCAATGTTGCAAACTGCAAATTTTGCCCATGACCATTCCACAAAGGAACAGGGGCAAACTTCCGACATATCAATGAGTGTAGTCCGATTCAAGTCTAGGCGCAATGATAAGGGGCCTCCTTTTTATAGTCGAGTCCGAACGGCGTGCCGCAGTGCGAAACCTCCTTGTAGAGAAGTTTTACATGGCTCTAACGCTGGCAACATTTGTGAGGTACTATACAAATGTTGCCAGCGTTAGAGGGATGTTAAGGGAGCGACAGTGCGACACCTCTTTGAGGAACATTTTCTAAATGACCATGCATGGCATTGTAACTTGCAAATGTCGCCAACATTAAGAGGGGATAACCACCGCTTTGTCCGATGTTCTCTCCAGGATTCGAACACATTCAGCGTCATAGACTACAATGGCATGAATTCGATATCCGCATTAAGGGCGAAGTATCTCCACCCTAAACAGATATTCGAGAGTTGAAGAAGACGCAGCGGAGCGGGCTCGGTTCGGCAAGTATTTACTAAAATCTCAATAAAATCCCAATACAACTCTAAAAGACTTAGATGTTGTCCCACATGACCTCAGATAATATAGAAAAAGCTTTATAAAATCGCTTTTAAACAATGAATCGGATCGACCCGAGTTTAAATCGATTCAGAACAATTAATTTATGCAACACAAGAGGTATCGACACTCTACATCAAAAAACTTGTATGTTTTAGCTAATTAAAGTTGGAAAAGGTCCCTAGAGATCTCATCATGTATCGAAGGGTTAAAAACTGTAGCTTGACTAAATCTGGAGTGAATCTGGAGTAACGCAGAGGTTAGCATATCCGTCTATGACGCCAGAATGCCTGGCTTCGAATCCTGGCGAGAACATCAGAAAAAAAATTTCAGCGGTGGTTTTCCCCTTCTAATGCTGGCAACATTTGTGAGGTACTATGCCATGTAAAAAATTCTCTCCAAAGAGGTGTCTCACTGCTGCATGTCATTCGGACTTGGCTATAAAAAGTAGGCCCCTTATCATTGAGCTTAAAACTTGAGTCGGACTGCGCTCATTGATATGTGAGAAGTTTGCCCCTGTTCCTTAATAGAATGTTCATGGGCAAAATTTGGATTTGTATTTGATTAAAACTGTCCGACACACGGACGGACAGATGGGCCCACATACCGACAGACACAATCGTTTTAAAATTTTGCGATGATTAGAAATAGTTTGCAGGATTTTAAATGTATATCTCTTTGTGTTGCAAACGGAATGACTAAATGAATATACCCCCCATCTTTTCGTGATGAATATCAATAGAAAATTGTTTTTCTTCAACTTAATTCCATTTCTTCAAAGGCTAATTATGATCTATTATTATCATTGTAGCTTTTTATTATGGTTCATAAAAATAGATTTTAAACGAAAAAGTTTATAAGCCTTTGGAATCGTTTTGCTGAGGTTTTTTTACTTAAATTTCTATATCCTATATAGGTTAGATTCAATCCTTTTGGGTTCAATTTGTAGATTTGCTTACCGACAACAAATAATCTCCTGCTGACAGCATGTCCTACAAAAAAAGGAAAAAAAAAAACAAAATACAAACTGAAAAAACTATCTGTTATGCGATAGATTAACATCATCACACAGAGAACACATACAACGGGACACAAACAACTAAGTGTGTGTGTGTGTGTGTGTGTGTGTGTGTATAGAAGCTATTGATTTATATCCCAATAATGTATAAGGGTGCCTCATGCAAAACTTCACTGGCAACAAACAGTAAGGTGCAGATTTTAATTTTTGTGTGTCAATATCAAAGCGGGTGTCTTGATACTGAAAAATTCATAGCAACATAGCAAACTGAGCAATACTTTGATGCATATGAAGCACTTTTTGATGAGATATAGTAAACGTTTTTTAAGGCTTTTGTGATTAGATATGAATAGTTTTTTTAGATATACCAGTGCAGCGGATGAAGTGGATGGCGAAAATGTGATAGTGCTGCGCCTCAGAGCACAATTTGGATGTCTTTATACCCTCCACCATAGGATGGGGGTATACAAATTTCGTCATTCTGTTTGTAACACCTCGAAATAAGCGTCTGAGACCCCGTAAAGTGTACATATTCTTGATCGTCATATCATTTTAAGTCGATCTAGCTATGTCCGTCCGCCCGTCCATCCGTCTGCCTGTCAAAAGCACGCTAACTTTCGAAGGAGAAAAGCCAGCCGCTTGAAATTTTGCTCAAATACTTTCTATTAACGTAAGTCGATTGGGATTGTATATGGGCCAAATCGGTCCATGTTTTAATATAGCTGCCATATAAACCGATCTTGGGTCTTGATTTCTTGAGCCTCTAGAGCGCGCAATTCTAGTCCAAATTGACTGAAATTTTGCACGTAGTGTTTTGGTATCACTTCCAACAACTGCGGTAAGTATGGTTCAAATGGATTCATATTTTGATATAGCTGCCATATAAATCGATCTTGGGTCTTGATTTCTTGAGCCTCTAGAGGGCGCAATTCTCATCCGATTTGGCTGAAATTTTGCACGTAGTGTTTTGGTGTAAATTCCATTAACTGTGTTAAGTGTGATTCAAATTGGTTCATAGTCTGGTATAGCTGTCGTATAAACCGATCTTGGATCTTGACTTCTTGAGCCTCTAGAGGGCGCAATTCTCGTCCGATTGAAATTAAGTTATGCACGACGTGTTTTGCTTTGATATCCAACAACTGCGCCAAGTATGGTTCAAGTCGGTCAAAAATCTGATATAGCTCCTATATAAACCGAACTTGGGTTCTGACTTCTTGAGCCTCTAGAGGGCGCAATTCTAGTCCGATTGGAATTAAGTTTTGCACGACGTGTTTTCCTATGATATCCAAAAACTGCGCCAAGTATGGATCAAATCGGTTCATAATCTGGAATAGCTGCCATATAAACCGGTCTTGGGCCTTGATTTTTTGAGCCTCTAGAGGGCGCAATTCTTATCCGATTGGACAGAAATTTTGCACGACGTGTTTCGTTATGACTTCCAATAGCTGTGCTAAGTATGGCGCAAATCGGTTAATACTCTGGTATAGCTGTCATATAAACCGATCTTGGATCTTGACTTCTTGAGCCGCTAGAGGGCGTAATTCTCGTCCGATTGGAATTAAGTTATGCACGACGTGTTTTGCTATGATATCCAACAACTGCGCCAAGTATGGTTCAAATCGGTCAATAATCTGATATAGCTGCCATATAAACCGATCTTGGATCTTGACTTCTTGAGCCTCTAAAGGGCGCAATCATTATCCGATTTGCCTGAAATTTTGTACGACGGATCATCTCATGACCATCAACATACGTGTTTATTATGGTCTGAATCGGTCTATAGCCCCATACAGCTCCTATATAAATAGATCCCTCTATTTTATTTCATGAGCGCTCAAAGGGCACAATTCTTATCCGAATTGGCTGACATTTTACACAGGTCTCCAACATATAAATTAATTGTGTTCCGAACTGGACCATATCTTGATATCGCTCTAATAGCAGAGCAAATCTTTTCTTTTATCTTTATTTTACCTAAAAAGAGATACCGAAAAAAGAATTCGACAAATGCGATCCATGGTGGAGGGTATATAAGATTCGGCCCGGCCGAACTTAGCACGCTCTTACTTGTTTATTTTGTGCTTGTCACCATCACAATGCAGGTGAATTTATACCATTTTTCGCACTCTAAATTATGCATCTTCGTTACTTGACAGTAACGAACATTTGTTCCACTAGCCGAACGTAGAATAGCATTCCAAGCGCCTCGATCTTCTGCGCTCAATCTAAATTCTCCAACAACTAATTTCGAGGTGTCTCCCACCCCTTGATCTTTCCATAGGGCTTTTGGTCGTTCCGGTTTACGTGTGCCTATGTGATTGCCTTCAAAAAACTTCTTAGCTGGATATTCATAAAATTCACATAAATTTAAACCCTGCCAGTTTCTCGCTGCCTGTTTCAAGTCTTGTGTTAGTTGAGCATGTTTTACAGCATTCATTTGCAGCGTCGGTCTTCACTATGATCAACATCAAGCCGTGTACTCTTCACCATGGAAAATATTTTCGGTGACATCCTTGTGTTTTTTCCAGTTTTCTGTTTGCAGGACGCAACATTGATGATTTCGATTTGATTGATTACTTCAATTCGTTGGGATGTCCTCGATGTCGTGTTACATCTTTATTGTCATCAATATGGAAAATCATCAATTTCCGCTTAGAAAAACGTTTCGATGTTATTTTTTTTCCTATCTCTCTCTCTCTCTCTCTCTCTCTCTCTCTTTCTCCCTCCTGTGTGTGTTTTTGCAGTATTATCTGTTGTTAATTTTTTCCAAAGTCAACTATGTCCGGGATGTTAGGACAGCTGTGTTCGTTCTTTTGGGTGCAAAAGCGTCTAGAAAATCACAATGAGGAAAAAGTAACAAAAACTAGTTAACATCACAATAACAGAAGTATTGGACCAAGAGGGACTATAAAAACAAGCGACATAATATTCAACAGTCTGTTGTTGGCTTATGATGGCAGAGATCAAAAGTGCAAAAATGTTGTTGACTTATGCGAGGGTTGGTGACAAAATGTCATGGAATGGTTTAGAGAAGGCGAAACGAATTTGGGGATTATGAAAGTTAATGAGTTTTGTTTAGGCTTTTGAAAGCATCAACGTAAGAGAGTGGTGGAACAATATTTTTGTTTAGTCGTCAAAATGATAAAATATTAGCTTTCGACTCAATGGACTTTAAACCTAGTGAGCTAAAACTTAGCATAGACCACTGTAAGCACCACCATACAAATGCAAATTTGCCAATGAACGTTCCATGAAAAAACTGGGGCAAACTTCTCACAAATCAATGAGTGCTCTCCGATTAAATTTTATGCCCAATGATGAGGGACCTCCTTCTTATAGCCGAGGCCGAACGGCATGCCGCAGAGCGACACCTCTTGTGGTGGAAGTATATACATAGCGAAGTACCTCACCAATGTCGCCAGGCACCTCTATTGGGAGAAGTTTTTACATGGCTGCCATATAATTTTTATACCCACCACCATAGGATGGAGGTATTCTAATCTAGTCATGCCATTAGTAACACCTTGAAATATTGATCGAGTATATATATTCTTGATCGAAATATTAATCTAGAATATATATATTCTTGATCGTCTCGACATCCTGAATCGATCTAGACATGTCCGTCAGTACGTCCGTCTGTCGAAATCACGATGGCGGTCAAACGACGCCGCTAGCCGCTTGAAATTTTACAAATATTCGTAATATTGATGTAGGTCATTGGGAATTGCAAATGGGCCATATCGGATATAGCTCCCATATAAACCGATCTGCCAATTTGACTTCTTGAGACACTGGAAGCCTACATTTTCATCCGAATTGGATGAAATTTTACACACAACGTTATGTTATATACCAATAACTGTGCCAAGTACGGTCCAAATCGGTCTATAACCTGATATAGCTCCCATATAAACCGATCTCCCGATTTGACTTCTTGAGGCCATGGAAGCCGGAATTTTTGTCCAATTTGGCTGTAGTGTTATGTTATGACTCTTAACAACTGTGTAAAGTGTGGTCCAGATCGATTTATAACCCTATATAGCTCCCATATTCTAGCAGAATCCATGGTGATGTGTTCGGCTCGGCCGAACTTAGCATGCTTTTACTTGTTATATCCTACACCACTATTGTGGTACAGGGAATTATAACTTTGGGAATTTGTTTGTAACGCCCAGAAGGAAGAGAGATAGACGCATTGTTAAGCGTACCGATCGACTCAGAATCACTTCCTGATTCGATTTAGCTATTTCCGTCTGTCTGCTTGTCTGTCCGTCCGTCTGTCCATGTCAATTTGTGTATAAAGTACAGATCAAAAATTTCATCCGATCGTCTTCAAATTTGATCGTCAAGCATTTTCTTGGGCCTTGGGACGAAGCCTATCTAAATTGGAAAAAATCGGTTCAGATTTGAATACATCATATATATATATATATATTCGTCTGATTTGGAATAAAATTGCAATTAAATCGTCATTTGTAAACCGATTACCACGAAATTTTGCACAAGGAGTTATCCTTTAAGTCTCGACATTATCGGTGAGTTTAATAGAAAAAGGCTCAGATTTATATATATATATATATATATATATATATATATATATATATATATAAATTGTAAACTAGGAGAAAATAACCACCGTTGAAATGTTTTCTGATGTTCTCGCCAGGTGGCCTCCGGAAATAGGTTTTACCGGTTTATATTGAAACCCGATTTAGTCACGATATCGGTTTATATGAGAGCTGTATCAGGTTTTAGTCTGATTCGGATCACACTCGCCACATCGGTTCAATGCCATACAAAACGTCATAGTACAAAATTTCAGCAAAATCGGGTAAGAATAGAGCTAAAGGCTCAAGAAGTATAATCGGTACATCGGAGTTATATTAAAACATGGACCGATATGTCCCATTTACAGTTGCAACCGACCTACTTTAATAAATAGAAGGTATGTTAGCAAAATTTTATTTGCCTAGCTTTACTTCTTCAAAAACTAGCGTGCTTTTGACAAACAGACAGACGGACAGACATTTTAGTTGCGTAGCTTTACTTCCTCGAAAATTAGAGTGCTTTTGACAAACAGACAGACGGACAGACATGGATAAATCGATTAAAAATATCAAGACTACTGACGCTGAAGGCTCTGACAAAGGTTTATGTTACATTGAGACTGGTTAAAAGATACAACTAGTTTTGTCGAACCATGGGGAAGGCTGTCAGGCTCTGCTGGGTTCCAGGCCATCGTGGGGTGGCGCAGAACGAGTCGACTAAAGAGCTGGCCAGTAACGGATCGCTAATAAGAGCCGGTAAAGCTTCTTGGTAGTGTGGGCGATTTCTACGCCAACTACGGTATTGAGGCGAAGTCCGTTTCTGTTGGGCTTAGACTGTCAGGCTCTGCTGCGATCGGTGCCATCGAGGGGTGGCGCACAACGAGTTGTCCAAAGAGCTGGCCAAGAACGGATTGCTGATAAGAGCCGGTTAAGCTTCTTGGTAGTGTGGACGCTTTCTACACCGACTACGATATTGAGGCAAGGTCTGTTTCGGCTTGGTTTAGTCTGTCAGGTTCTGCTGGTTTCCTGGCCAACGAACGGATTGCTGATAAGAGCTGGTCGAGCTTTTTGATAGGTCACACTATCTGCTTTCTACGCCGACTACGCTTATGAGGCGAGGTTGGTTCCTGTTGGTTTTAGTATGGGTACGGTTCGAATATTTCTTGATATTGGAAGTCAACGGAATGCGTGAGGACGTCGAGTGTGAACATCTTTACGGACAGTAAAATTGCCATACAGTGAAACAGTCTTGCAGTGTAAGAAGGAGGATGGCAAAATCCACATCGTTTGGTTGCCGGGCCATAGCGGTGAAGGCCAGAGGACTGCCGCCAATAAACCTGGAAAACCCGAAGCCTTTCGGGTCGACGCAGTCCGAGTTAAGGGAGTGGACAACGAATGCGCATGCAACCCTGTGGAACGATGAAACGGTCGGCAGGACGACGAAAATCCTATAGGGGGATCCAGATCGTGAGTAGACGAGTCTATTACTGAAAGGAGGTAAGAATGAGGTCCGTATAGCTATTGCTTTCATGACGGGACACAGAACTACGAGCTGACTTATGTAAAATCGGTGGGGCAAGTGATAGCATGTGTAGGGCATGCGGGGAAAATAATGAGACGTTGGAGCATTTCCTTCCGCACAACAAGCCGATCACTGGCTTAGGTGTGTGTCCAAAATGGCATTGGCCGGATTTATATCTGCACCCTCTTTTTAACCCAACCTAAGGATTATTTTCAACTATTCCCGCTAAGAATAATAAACACATCAACATTGGCAAACTCTTTTTGTTGTGCACTAGAAAATTCTTTGAATGTCACTGCAAGTGCTCTTTGTGCTTAGATCACATTGCCTTACAGCATCGGAACGGACACTGGTTCATTTGGTTTGACTGTGTGAGCTCTTTTAATAGAACCTTAAACAATTTTCCAAAGATATAGATAAAGATACATTACGTATCAGAAATCGCGATCCGCCATGCCAGTCAAAGTATTTTGAAAAGCAGCACATACTTGCCTAACTTTTATAAGATCTTTGCTATGCTGTTCTTTGAATAGAAAGCATTGAATATGATCTCAAGCGAGAATATGTTTGAAAATCACGAAAAGATTTTAAAGATCATAATAAAAGAGCGCATCCACATATGAATTAATTTTATTGAACTGATTTTGTCATCAGTGCTATCTAGCGTACAGGGAACGTATAAACATTTCTAATAAAAAATAACTCATACGCTCCATAGGTGAATCAGGAACTAAGCCATTCGGACATGATAAGAATTTTTACTCAATAATCTAAAATGTAAAACATATACAATCTTAAGGATCGCGTTCTCTGAACGATTTTTCACCATAGACTGATGCACGATAAAGGGCGATTATGACGATTTGTACATACATTTCAAAAACTATTCTCAAACATTGAATTAAGTGCGAGTAAAACCTACCAAAGCAAATGTTTCGATTGACAAATTACGTTTTCTATGATGTACCTAAAATATTAGTAGCAACCTTCTTAATGGAAAAATTCTCTGTCCTTATGGTGGTCCTGTTTTGAAAGCACTTGGAAAATTACTCTCGAACTCATGTCAAAAAAAATTAACGAAAAAACAAACTGTCCCGATTGCTTCATTTGCGGCTGCTGAAGCTGTTGTCGTTGCTGACATAGCCGTTAAGCATAGTTGAATTGTTTTATGACATAAGTTTTGGTAATTTTTTGGCATACTGCCAACTCCATAGAAGCACAAGGCATCATGTTTTGTCATTTCATACCGTACCCCCCTCAACCACCACCTCTTCACAAACCATTACAATATTGTTAACATTTCGCTGAACAACTACCATGGACATACCCATTCGTCGCATATTCTGTTGATGAAATGTTGACTCATGGGGAGTATTGGTTGCATTATGGGCTGGCAGAGAAGGGTGTTATGAAGAAGACCCTTGCTTGGCGTTATTCAGTTTTTTTTTTTTTTTTTTTTGCCTACTAAAACTGTTGCCTGTTTGAGGCAAAAATATGTGCATGGGTATGAAAATCATGAGACATGACAAAAAGACTGTACGAGTGATTGGAATTTGTTAACATTTCGCTCGTTAACATGCCTCGAATTATGGCAGCGAACATGCTTTACATGATAATAAACAATAAAACAAAATAACTTCAGTAAACTTCACCATGGAGCAGAGAGCGGCGAGCGAGCGGCAGTAACACAGCAAGAACAAAGAACAACAACTACACTCATGGGTACCCAACCAGACAGACAGGCTACCCTGGTATTGTCAGGGGTAGATTTGTAGCAACAGTTCCTTTCATGTCTGTTGAATGTGGCTTCATGGCCCAGATTGCCGTGGCAAAAATAAAATAAAAAAAAGTATTATAATAACTAATTGAAGTTAGACATACATGTTCGCTAATTATGTAAAGCACCGACACCCCGTTGGGAATGCAACTAGTTACCGATTAAATAACGAATATAGAGGGAAAGTGACTATTTCGTTGAAATTATTGATTATGGCAATAGTCAGAAAAAACTTACCATTTGGGTGGTGTTGTGGGGATGGCGTGGCCCCGTAGACACTTTTCCCGAATATTGATATCAAATTCGTGCTTTACTCCCAAAGACCTTTCAGTTGAGCCCGATATTGCTATGGTCGTAAATTTGTCCCCTTTGGGGGATGTTTCTGGTGAGGGGCGGCCCCCTAAACACTTGGTCCCATATTTGGATATCAGATTCATATTCTACACTCAAATACCTTTTACTTAAGCTCCATATTCCCATGGTCAGTAAAAAAGTCCTTTTTGGGGGTTTTTTTTGGGTTTGGGGTGATCCACCTAGCACTTGGTCCGACAATTGGATATCAGATACATTTTCTTATCCTAAATACCTTTCATTTGAGTCCCATATTGTCGTGATTAGTCTAAATATATGTTTGGTAGGTTTTAGGGTGGGGCAGCCCCCCTACGTACCCCATCCAAAATTTGGATACCGTCCTCGTCAAATATCTAAAAATTATAAAGCCTATATTTCCTTCCCTTCAAACTTACACAATCTGCGAAAAATTTTAAAAATCGGTTCAGCCGTTTTTGATTCTACGGAACAAACGAAAAAAAAAACAGAGTCCCATAAAGTCATGATGGGTCATATGCCCATTTAAGGCATTTTTGGAAAGTAAGGTGACCCCCTATACTTTGAACTGATTTGATAAGCCAGATTCGTAATCTACTCCCTCATATCTTTCATTTGAGCCCCATATTGACATGAATGTCCAATATGTATGTTTGGGGGAATTTTGGGGTTGAGGCGGCCCGATGGGTATTTAGACACAAATTTTAATAGCTTATTCGTATTCTACTTTCCAATACCTTTCATTTGATACCCATATTGCCCTTATCCATCCATGATTTTGGGTGGTGTTTTTGGGTAACGGGGGAGGGTCCGCTCCTTTCCGAAATAAACAAATTATAAAAACTATTTCTCCTTCCTGGCCATATTCGGATAGCAAAATATAAAATATAAACAAGTAAAAGCGTGCTAAGTTCGGCCGGGCCGAATCTTATATACCCTCTACCATGGATCGCATTTGTCGAGTTCTTTTCCCGGCATCTCTTCTTAGGCAAAAAAAGGATGAAAGCAAAGATTTGCTCTGCTATTAGAGCGATATCAAGATATGGTCCTGTTCGGACCACAATTAAATTATATGTTGGAGACCTGTGTAAAATGTCAGCCAATTCGAATAAGAATTGCGCCCTTTGAGGGCTCAAGAAGTAAAATAGAGAGATTAATTTATATGGAAGCTGTATCAGGCTATAGACAAATTCAGACCATAATAAACGCATATGTTGATGGTCATGAAGGGATTCGTCGTAGAAAATTTTAGGCAAATCGGATACTAATTGCGCCCTCTAGAGGCTCAAGAAGTCAAGATCCCAGATCGGTTTATATGGCAGCTATATCAGGTTATGAACCGATTTAAACCATACTTAGCACAGTTATTGAAAGTCATATTAAAATACGTCATGTAAAATTTCTGCCAAATCGGATAGGAATTGCGTCCTCTAGAAGCTCAAGAAGTCAAGTCCCTAGATCGGTTTATATGACAGCTATATCAGGTTATGGACCGATTTGAACCATACTTGACACAGTTGTTGGATATCATAACAAAATACGTCGTGCAAAACTTTATTCTAATCTGATAAGAATTGCGCCCTCTAGAGGCTCAAGAAGTCAAGTCCCCAGATCGGTTTATATGACAGCTATATCAGATTATGAACCGATTTGAACCTTTTTTGGCACAATTGTTGGAAGACATATCGAAACACGTGGTGCAAAATTTTATTCCATTCGGATTAGAATTGCACCCTGTAGAGGCTCAAGAAGTCAAGATCCCAGATCGGTTTATATGACAGCTATATCAGGTTATGGACCGATTTGAACTATACTTGACACAGTTGTTGGATATCATAACAAAATACGTCGTGCAAAACTTTATTCTAATCTGATAAGAATTGCGCCCTCTAGAGGCTCAAGAAGTCTAAACCCCAGATCGGTTTATATGGCAGCTATATCAGGTTAGGGACCGATTTGAACCATACTTGACACAGTTGTTGGATACCATAACAAAATACGTCATGCAAAATTTTATTCCATTCGGATTAGAATTGCGCCCTGTAGAGGCTCAAGAAGTCAAGATCCCAGATCGGTTTATATAGCAGCTATATCAGGTTATGAACCGATTTGAAGTCAAAACCTCAGATCGGTTTATATGGCAGCTATATCAGGTTATGAACCGATTTGAACCATACTTAGCACAGTTGTTAGATATCATAACAAAATACGTCATGCAAAATTTCAGCCAAATTGGATAGGAATTGCGCCCTCTAGAATCTCCAGAAATCAAGTCCCCAGATCGGTTTATATGGCAGCTATATCAGGTTATGAACCGATTTAAACCATACTTAGCACAGTTATTGAAAGTCATATTAAAATACGTCATGTAAAATTTCTGCCAAATCGGATAGGAATTGCGTCCTCTAGAAGCTCAAGAAGTCAAGTCCCCAGATCGGTTTATATGACAGCTATATCAGGTTATGGACCGATTTGAACCATACTTGACACAGTTGTTGGATATCATAACAAAATACGTCGTGCAAAACTTTATTCTAATCTGATAAGAATTGCGCCCTCTAGAGGCTCAAGAAGTCAAGTCCCCAGATCGGTGTATATGACAGCTATATCAGATTATGAACCGATTTGAACCTTTTTTGGCACAATTGTTGGAAGACATATCGAAACACGTGGTGCAAAATTTTATTCCATTCGGATTAGAATTGCACCCTGTAGAGGCTCAAGAAGTCAAGATCCCAGATCGGTTTATATGACAGCTATATCAGGTTATGGACCGATTTGAACCATACTTGACACAGTTGTTGGATATCATAACAAAATACGTCGTGCAAAACTTTATTCTAATCTGATAAGAATTGCGCCCTCTAGAGGCTCAAGAAGTCAAAACCCCAGATCGGTTTATATGGCAGCTATATCAGGTTAGGGACCGATTTGAACCATACTTGACACAGTTGTTGGATACCATAACAAAATACGTCATGCAAAATTTTATTCCATTCGGATTAGAATTGCGCCCTGTAGAGGCTCAAGAAGTCAAGATCCCAGATCGGTTTATATAGCAGCTATATCAGGTTATGAACCGATTTGAAGTCAAAACCTCAGATCGGTTTATATGGCAGCTATATCAGGTTATGAACCGATTTGAACCATACTTAGCACAGTTGTTAGATATCATAACAAAATACGTCATGCAAAATTTCAGCCAAATTGGATAGGAATTGCGCCCTCTAGAATCTCAAGAAATCAAGTCCCCAGATCGGTTTATATGACAGCTATATCAGGTTATAGACCGATTTGAACCATACTTTGCACAGTTGTTGGATATCATTGTTGGAAGTCATAGCGAAACATGTCGTGCAAAATTTCATTCCAATCTGATAAGGATTGCGCCCCCTATATGGCAGCTATATCAGGTTATGAACCGATTTCATATAAGATGTCACGACGATCAAAAATTGCAAATTTTGCACATGAACATTCCACTAAGGAACAGGGGCAAACTTCTTACCTATCAATAAGTGCAGTCCGATTCAAGTTAAAGCTCAATGATAAGGGGCCTCCTTTTTACAGCCGAGTCCGAACGGCGTGCCGCAGTGCGACACCTCTTCGGAGAGAAGTTTTACATGGCATATTACCTCACAAATGTTGCCAGCATTAGGAGGGGAAAACCACCGCTGAAAATTTTTTTTCTGATGGACTCGCCAGGATTCGAATCCAGGCGTTCAGCGTCATAGGCGGACATGCTAACCTCTGCGCTACGGTGGCCTCCACCGATCAAGAATATTTATACTTTATGGGGTCTCAGGCGAATATTTCGATTAGTTACAAACAGAATGACGAAATTAGTATACCGCCATCCTATGGTGGAGGGTATAATAAAATAAATTATTTCAAATAATATTGGGTTGCCTAAAAAGTAATTGCGGATTTTTTAGAAGAAAGTAAATGCATTTTTAATAAAACTTAGAATGAACTTTAATCAAATATACTTTTTTTACACTTTTTTTCTAAAGCAAGCTAAAAGTAACAGCTGATAACTGACAGAAGAAAGAATGCAATTACGGAGTCACAAGCTGTGAACAAATTTGTCAACGCCGACTGTATAAAAAATCCGCAACTATTTTTGGGCAACCCAATATTTCCGTTGAATTCAAATATTACAAGACGGATGGTCAAACGTAGGAACGGACATCGATATTTCGATGTGTTGCAAAAGTAGCAACACTTCGTGTCAGCTACCTTGTAGTTAAAACTTGTTTGCACATAATTTTGTGGTGTTTTCTTTTATAAGTGAACTTCGTGTCAAAATGTTCTAAACGAGGGTAACGATTTTGCATATATCAAAGTCGGTAAAGATTTCGTTATGGCTTTCATACGTTCGTATTTATCATCCATAGTAAACTCGTAGGGTTTTTATTAAAATCCTAAAATTCAGGTTTTTCATTATTTGCCATCATCAATGTAGCCCATTATTTTTTATTAACCTATTCGATATCAAATATTGACTGATGAAAAAAGAAGAAAACAAAATATTTTCCACACCAAACTCGACAGCTTTCGCGTGACTGATGACAACATTATGACACAAAATTTACGATTTTTTTTTTTTTGGTAGAGTTTTGTCAAGTTGAGGGGGGGAGAGGGTTTGGTATGGTTCGGTTAAGACGTCATAAAGCGACGACAAGGAAATGTGTTGTCTTATAAGGGCGTTTTTGTAACAGGTTACCTATTTTAACACGCAATTTGAAGTATATTCAAATTTTACCTTCACGTTGCTCACCGTTCTTGTCAGGGTTGAAGGTCACAGCAGAACAAAACTTAAATAAGATTTGAGTATTTAAAGAAATTTAATAAGAGGCCTATTAGGCCTAACAACTAAATATTGATAATACTTATTTGGGTAAGTATTTTTATGCCGTAATAGAAAGTAAAAGACTTTTGACCGTATCTTGAAGTAATTGCAGGCTGATTACCGATTTAAATTAACAACCTTTAACTCAATTATTAAATTATATAATTATTTTAATAAGCAGAAAATTCGAGCTATATAGTTGGTAATATGCATATGAAACGAAATAAAAAAGAAGGATTGAGTTTGGTGTAGCCTAAAAATGTTCTCCTAGAATGTTATACCCTTCCCCTTAGGATGGGTGTGTAGTATACTTATACTAGCCGAACCGGGCCCGCTCCGCTGCGCCTTCTTTAACTCTCTAACATCTTTTTAGGGTGGGGACACTTCGCCCTGAATGCGGATATCGAATTCGTGCCATTGTAGCCTATGACGCTAAAGGCATTCGAATCCTGGCGAGAACATTGGACAAAGCCGTATTTATCCCTTCTTAATGTTGGCGACATTTGCGAGGTGAGATGCCATTTAAAATTTTTCCACAAAGAGGCGTCGCAATTCAGGACGCCGTTCGGACTTGGCTATAAAAAAGGTCCCCTATCATTGAGTTTAAACTTGAATCCGAAAGCATTCATTGATGTGTGAGAGTTTGCGCCTTCTCGGTTCCTGGTGGTAATGTTCTCATTATGGGAGGGATGGCAACTCTGACATTTCGACTAAAATATGGATATCAAATTTGTGCTGCACTTCTAAATCCCCTTTAATTTGAGCCCCATATTGCCATGGCCTGTAAATATGAACCGTTTGGAGGGTGTATTGGGGTTGGGGCGGCCACCGTCACTTTGCACTGAATTTAGATATCAAATTGGTTTTTTATTCCCAACGGAAATGAAGTTCAGTATAGGGGGAGCTTTAGGGCGTACCCCAAAACACTTGGCTTCAAAATTGGATATCAAATTGGGGAGGGGGCCTGCGTACTTGGACCCACAGTTTAATATAATGTTCGTTTTCTGGTATCCAATACCTTTCATTTGATACCCTAAATTTGCCTATCGGGCCACTTTCGGATATGAATGGCGTTTTTGGGGTAAGGGGGAGGGTCCGCCTCCACCCGATATCTAAAAATTACATTGCCTATGTTTCCTTCCAGACAAACGTACAGTATCTATGAAAATTTTAAGAAAATCGGTTCAGCCAAGTATTGGGTTGCCCAAAAAGTAATTGCGGATTTTTCATATAGTCGGCGTTGACAAATTTTTTCACAGCTTGTGACTCTGTAATTGCATTCTTTCT
Source organism: Stomoxys calcitrans (assembly GCF_963082655.1). Classification (NCBI taxonomy): domain Eukaryota; kingdom Metazoa; phylum Arthropoda; class Insecta; order Diptera; family Muscidae; genus Stomoxys; species Stomoxys calcitrans. The sequence goes on from NC_081553.1 coordinate 107,516,908, forward strand.
TCTGTCAGTTATCAGCTGTTACTTTTAGCTTGCTTTAGAAAAAAAGTGTAAAAAAGTATATTTGATTTGATGATAATATAGTCATATTGGGTCTAATGGCGTTTTTGAGGGGTGGCATGACCTCCTATACTTCGATCTGATTTTGTATGCCAGATTCGAAATCTACTCCCGAATACCTTTCATTTGAGCCCCATATTGAAATAAATGTCCATTATGTCTGTTTTGGGGGAGTTTTGGGGTTGGGGCGGCCCGATGGGTAATAAGACTAAATTTTTAATAACATATTCGTATTTTGCTCTCCAATACCTTTCATTTGATACCTATATTGTCCCGATCGGTCCACTTTTGATTTTGGGTTGAGTTTTTGGCATAAGGGGGAGGGTCCGTCCCCCTTCCGAAACCGAATAATTATATAACCTATGTTTCCCTTCAGACCAACCTAAACAATATGCGAAAATTTCGAGAAAATCAGTTCTGCCGTTAATCAGTCTATACGCAACAAACAAACCAAGTCGCATATATTCGTGAGGGTGGGGTGACCCCCTTTTTTAAAAGGGGTGGGGTGAACCCCTATATTTCGACATGAATATGTATGCCAGATTCGTTATCTACTCCCGAATACCTTTCATTTGAGTCCCATATTGTCATGATCGTCAAATAAACCTATTTTGAGGGGTTTTGGGGCGGCCCCCCAGGTACATGGACCCAACTTTTATTATGAAATTCGTACTCTACTCTTGAATATCTCTCATATTGTCCCGATCGGTCCACCATGCTAAGATATATTTCCCATATATACCGATATCCGATCATATTTCATGAGCCTCCAGAGCTCTAAAGAGTAATTCTTATCCAATTTGTCTGAAATTTTGTACTATGAGGTTTTCTACAACATTCAATAGATGTGCTAAGTAGGGTATGAATCGGTCAAAAACATGGCATAGCTCACATATAAACCGATCTCCCTATTTTACTTCTTAAGCCTCTAGAGGGCGCAATTCTTATCCGATTTAGCTGAAACTTTGCACTCTATGACCTTAAGCATACGTGGCAAGTATGATTCGAATCGGTCTAAAACCTGATATAGCTCCTAGATAAACCAATCTCTCGATTATATATCTTGAGCCCATAGAGGGCACAGTGCTTGTCTGATTTGGCTGAAATTTTGCCCAACAACTTCTTTGTGATACAACATTTCGTACAGTATAGACCCATCTTACCTGCGCCTGGCGCTAGTGACACAAACATGGAGTGCATGGGGATAGCAGTCAGGTCCGATACTGCTGGGATAGAGCTATACCCATGTAAAGGGCGATTTTTTAGCTATTATCTGTTGGCAACACTGGTTAGAACACCTAACACACGATTTGTGTTTGGTTTCACTATCAAACATCTTGAGTTTGGTCTATAATTTAACCATGAATCGTCTTACAAACGAACAACGTTTGCCTGGTGCTAGTGGCACAAACATGGAGTGCATGGGGATAGCAGTCAGGCGCGATACTGCTGAGATAGAGCTATAAACATGTAAAGGGCGATTTTTTAGCTATTATCTGTTGGCAACACTGGTTTGAACAGCTAACAGACGATTTATGTTTTGTTTCACTGTCAAACATCTTCAGTTTGGTCTATGATTTAACCATGAGGAAAGTTTACTCTGTTAAAAAGTTTATCGCGTGCGTCTTGGGTTCAGTGATGAAGCTTATTTTTCCCTCAATGGATATGAATTGCAATGCATCCAGAAATGTCACAGTTTGGTGCGGTTTATGGGCTAGTGGCATCATTGGACCGTACTTCTTCAAAGGTAATGTAAATCGTAACGTCACTGTGAATGGTGAACGCTACCGTGAGATGATATCCAACTTTTTCTTTTACCCAAAATGCAAGAGCTTGACTTGCATGACATGTGATTGCAATAAGACGGTGCCACCTGCCACACAGCACGTTTAACAATGGATTTTTTGAGACGCAAGTTCGGTGAACATTTTACTTCACGTTCGGAATCGCTCAATTGGCCGCCTAGACCGTGTGATTTAACGCCTTTGGACTATTTTTTGGGGGGCTACGTTAAAGCTCATGTCTATACAGAGAAGCCCTCTTCAATTGACGCATTGGAAGACAACAGTGAAGAATTTATTCGTGAGATACCGGCCAAAATGTTGGAAGGAGAATGCAAAAATTGCACTAAGCCGATGGACCCTTTGAGGTGCAGTCACGGTCAACATTTGCATGAAATAATCTTCAAACATTAATATGGACCATACTATCGATTCAAATAAAAATTTTATTAATTTTTCTTAATTGTATAGATTTTTTGAAAAACTCTCCTATAGCTCTTAAAAAATCACTCTTTACATACCGCCGGTTGGTGGTTGTTACCCAGTAAATGGTAAACTTTACAAGTCCGTCATAAGTTGGCTACTGTCTGGCCACAATCGCCTGCTTTCAGGAGACTTTAATGGGCATCACGGTTCATGGCATTCTCCCCTAGGTAAAGACCAGCGAGGCATAGCTTTGGCAGAGCAGCTTAAGGGCTCCACGTTTTGCACGGTGAATGAGGATATCAGTAACAATGGTACAGGGGTTTTTATCAAAAAGCGGCTCAGGAAGGGTGTAATTCACACTGCCTGGAATATCGGATATTATATCAAGGATAACACAGTGCCCGTAGCCGTTACATGACCAATGAGAAAGCTCCCTTAACCTCACGGCAGTGGTCGCTGCAATTTGGGTAGCCACAATGTCCAGAGGCATAAGATGTAGCTTTAAATTCAGTGCATCAGATGGTGTCGTCCTCAGTGCGGCTGTAAAGCACAAACAAGCCATTCTTTGGATCCGGTTGACTATTGAACAGTAGGTGGACTTTTGAAACGCCGTCCAACAGACTACAACACCATATAGCATTATAGGCCTGCATGATACGCGGTCTTAACCCCCAACTTTTGCCAATGGCTCTCTTGCAGGTGTATAGGGCAAGAGTGGCCTTTCTTGGCCTTCCCAAAATGTTGGACTTGAAGTTCAATTTCCTGTCCAGCAAAACATCCAGGTATTTTGCAACTTCTGTAACTGGAACATTCTCTCCATTCTAGGCAACTTGCATCTCCTGCTAAAAAAAACTACTTCTGTCTTGCACGGATTTATGCCAAGAACATTTTCGGTAGCCCACTTTGCTGTTGCACAAGAACTATATGAGACCCATTACCTTAAAATCTTCTCCAATAATTGACATAGAGCACAAGATTGAATAGTCATGTGTCTTCTTCAAATGACATCAAATGATTAACTTCTTAAGGCGACCTTTTTTATGCCTTCTGTCCTCGATTCTCAACCACAAGCCTAATCCCTAAATTCACTAATCCTAAACTTGTTGTATCTGCTTGTCGGCATGAAAATGTCAGCAATATACCCAAGTCATTAATCTAAGTAATTAAGCCTAGTTGGTTGTCAGAAACAATAAAAACTATTTACAATATTTATTCTCGAACTGTTGCTGCTATCCTTAGAATTAATTAAAAATTCGTTTATTCTTCACTTCACTTGTAGCACTCTCCCCGACTGTTGTTGAGTTCATGTTGAAGCGTTAATAAATTAATTTGTGCCATGGCAGAAATAAAGACGAAGAGGCATTTGCAAACAATTTGTAAAATCTACTAAACAAGGATTTGTGTACATTGAATATTTGGTGATTAATGAAGATATTTGCCTGCCAATGGCACAACAACCATACTTCAAGTGATAGAAGGTGAAGGTGTTTCAGAAAACCTGAAACTAAAATTTAACAGATTTTAGGATATAATTAAGGAAAACTTATCAAGTTTGAAAGCATCATATCATTAACCACCGTAGCGCAGAGTTAAGCATGTCCCCATATGATGTTGAACGCCTGGGTTCGAATCCTGATCAGAACAACTCATAAATTTTTCAAGTTTGCCATGTTCAAACTTCTCCCCAAAAAGGTGTCGCACTGCGGAACGCCGTTCGGACTCGACTAAAAAAATAAAAAAGTAGGCCCCCTATCATTGAGCTTTAGTGGAATAATAAGCGACTGGGATGTGTTGGATGATCATTGCTTCTCTGATCACCGCTATATTAGTTTCAGCCTTGGAGAAAATACCGCAGAAGTGGTCCTTCGGCTAAACAGAAGAATGACAAATCGGCACAAATTCTGCATGTCTATCCCTTCTAGACTTTCTAGACATGGTGGTCAAGCGAATCACGAAGGCCCTGAATGACCCGCTTGTGTCAGCATACCCAAGTGCCAAGCCAAGGGGCAAACAGCGGCCGCCATGGTGGACCCCAGTGCTGGTTGGTCTAAGGAAGGACTGCAGAAAACTCTTCAACAGAGCAAAAGCCACGAGAGAAACCACACGATTGGGTCATCTATAAGGCTGAGTTAAGAAGATATAAGGGCGAGCTGTTCCTTTAGGGAATGTTCTTGGCCAAATTTGCATTTTTGCAATTTGCGAGAGCGAGCTGAGAAAGACTCTGAAAAAATCCTAGGTAGAATTCTGTAGTTCCGTGGAGGATATATCTGAGGCATCTAAGCTAAGGAAGATTCTGTCCTCGAGACCTATTACGGTGGGGTATATTCAGAAGTCATAGAATGTATGGACAATGTCTTGTGAGGAAACACTAGAACTACTTGTTGATACACATTTCCCAGGAAATTCTCCAACGGACTACGTGGGGACAACAGCGACCGCCATGGTGGACCCTAGAGCTGGTTGGTCTAAGGATGGACTACAGAAAACTCTTCAACAGAGCGAAAGCCACAAGAGCACCACACGATTTTGACATCTATAAGAAAATATAAGGGCGAGCTGAGAAAGGCTTAGAAAAAATCCTGAGTAGAATTCAGCAGCTCCGTGGAGAATACATCTGAGGCATCTAAGCTAAGGAAGATTCTGTTCTCGAGACCTATTACGTTGGGGTATATTCAGAAGTCAGAGAATGTACGGACAATATCTAGCGAGGAAACACTAGAGCTACTCGTTGATACACATTTCTAGAAAAATTCTCCAATGGACAACGAGGCGTCAGAAGAGGTTGTCACTGTTATGCATTCGTTGTAGGTTATTAGGGAAATTGTGTGTGCCGAAAATTCTTTGGGCGATAAAAAGTTTCGACTCCTCTCTAAGAGGTATACTTCAGAAAGCTCTACGTGCAAAAGCAAAGTGGACTACCGAAAGTGGTCTAGGTATAAATCCGTGCAAGACAGAAATAGTTTTTTTCAGCAGGAGATACAAGTTGCCTACAGTGGAACTTGTCTACTTGGGTGGAGAGAATGTTCTATTTACAGAAAGTGCAAAATACCTGGGTGTTTTGCTAGCCAGGAAATTGAACTTCAAATCCAACATTTTGGAAAGGGCAAGAAAGGCAACTCTTGCCCTATACATCTACAAGAGAGCCTTTGACAAATGTTGGGGGTTTAGACCTCGTATCATGCATTAGGTATACACTGCAGTTGTCAGACCTATATGGTTGTTGTGGTTTTTCTTGTCGCAACCACATTTTCATTGGGAGGTGGCGATCCTCGTCAAGCTCCTGTAGGTGAGGGCCGATCGCCGCGGGAACAGAATGGCCATTGGTTATTTAAAGACGCCAATAACTCGCCTTGTCATAGCGAGCATCATAGGCACTCAGAATTTGTGCAAGAGCCGATGCCGACCGGACTCTCACTGAGACTCTCCGCTGGATACCGCTGATTATCCGCGACTGGCGTTGCAGCTATTCCGTATGGAGCATTCCACTATCCACACCCTGTGGACGGGCCCGGTAGCTCGCAGCTAAGCTTCTCATGACAGCAAAGAACACCACACAGATCGGACCTCAAAGTTCCAGTTTGTGTGGTGCACACAGCTATCCAGTGCCAGGATACCTATATGGTGTTGTGGTCAAGTGGACGGCGCTTTAAAAGTCCATCTACTGCTCAATACTCAACCGATTCAAAGGATGGCGTGTTTGTGCATCACAGCCGCACTGAGGACGACACTATCTGATGCACTGAATTTAATGCTACATGTAATGCCTTTGGACATTGTGGCTAGACAAATTGCTGCTGTAGGGCTAAATGAGCATTCTTTCTGGTCATGTGGCGGCAACGGACACTGTGTTAACCTTGATACATTGCCCAATGTGGATTACACCCTGCCTAAGCCACTTTCTGATAAAAAGAACCAGTAAGGAAGGGCAAAAGTCGGGCGGTGCCGACTGTATAATACCCTATACCAACCCTATAAGTACAATGTGGGACCTATATCCAATTCTGAACCAATTTTAATGGACCTCGGCGAGCAAATATGTAAGAACTACGGTTGACAAATGACAAAATTATGGCAATTTACACAAAATCTGACTAACGTATATTTGGGAGCTATATCTAATTCTGGACCGATTCCGAGCAAACTTCTCAGATAATCGTCTCCTAAATCATCCAGAAACTTTCTTTACATTTTGTTAAAATTTAATACATATACATAGAAGAAATATTCAAAAATTGTAAACACATCAGACTTTTTCTCTAGGTGTTTGACCTACAAAAACTTTTTTTTTGTGAGTTCGTGTCATAAGCGTTGCTATTATCCTCATTGCTGTAAGCGTTGCTATTATCCTCATTAGTTATTACTGTGAGGCTATTGAAGTGCTGCATATTAAGAGTGAAATTACTTCGTTTATTAATATAATTACAATAATTATTTTCTTGTCTATTAAATCGCATATTTTGTAATTAACATTTATGACCAAATTTTAAGTGCTCTTTATTATAATGAAGTGCAACGCATTGGACACGTCAACTATAAAATGGGCGTTCAATAGCAGAGAGACATATTAAAACCAGTAAGGAAAGGGCAAAGGCGGGCGGTGCCGACTCTATAATACCCTACACCTACCCCATAAAAAAAGGGGGCTACATTTAATTCTGAACCAGTTTTGTAGACCTCGGCGGATGTATCCAGATAGATTATTAAAATTCCTCTATCAAATTTCGAGCAAAGCAAATATGTTCAAAATGTAATCAAATGACAACAAATTATCCAAAATCAGACGAACAAATACATGAAAGCTATATCTAAATCTGAACCGATTTCAACCAAACTTTATGCATATTGTGGAATTCGTCGAGGAAAGCGTTGTACAAATTTTTGGGCAGATTGCTCAATAAATGCGCTTGCAGTGGGTCTAGGAGTGAAAATCGGGCGATATATATGTAACTGAACCGATTTCCACAAAACTCACCAGTAATGTCGAGAGTCATAAGAAAATCCTTCTAGTCGAATTTCGAGAGAATCGGTTAACAAATGACAATATTATTGCTGTATTACTGCAAATCGGACGAACATATATATGGGAGCTATATCCAAATCTGAACCGATTACTATGAAATTCACCAACACTAGTGAGAGTCATAAGAAAATTCTTCCCGCCAAATTTCGAGAGAATCGGTTGACAAATGACCATTTTATTGCAGTATAACTCCAAATCGGACGAAAATATATATGGGAGCTATATCCAAATCTGAACCGATTTCCATGAAATTCACCAATACTATTGAGAGTCATAAGAAAATCTTTCCTACCAAATTTCGAGAGAATCGGTTGACAAATGACCATTTTATTGCTGTATTACTCCAAATCGGACGAAAATATATATGGGAGCTATATCCAAATCTGAACCGATTTCCATGAAATTCACCAGTAATATTGGGAGTCATTAGAAAATTTTTCCCGCCAGATTTCGAGAGAATCGGTTAATAAATGACCATTTTATTGCATTATTACTGCAAATCGGACGAACATATATATGGAAGCTATATCCAAATCTGAACCGATTTCTATGAAATTTACCAGTAATATCGAGAGTCATAAGAAAATCCTTCCTGCCAAATTTCAAGAGAATCGGTTGACAAATGACCATTTTATTGCTGTATTACTCCAAATCGGATGAAAATATATATGGGAGCTATATCCAAATCTGAACCGATTTCTATGAAATTCACCAATACTATTGAGCGTCATAAGAAAATCCTTCCTGTCGAATTTCGAGAGAATCGGTTGACAAATGACCATTTTATTGCTGTATTACTCCAAATCGGATGAAAATATATATGGGAGCTATATCCAAATCTGAACCGATTTCTATGAAATTCACCAATACTTTTGAGCGTCATAAGAAAATCCTTCCTGCCAAATTCCGAGAGAATCGGTTGACAAATGACCATTTTATTGCTGTATTACTCCAAATCGGATGAAAATATATATGGGAGCTATATCCAAATCTGAACCGATTTCTATGAAATTCACCAATACTTTTGAGCGTCATAAGAAAATCCTTCCTGCCAAATTCCGAGAGAATCGGTTGACAAATGACCATTTTATTGCTGTATTACTCCAAATCGGATGAAAATATATATGGGAGCTATATCCAAATCTGAACCGATTTTTATCAAATTCACCAGTAATATTAAGAGTCAGAAGAAAATCTTTCCCAACGTATTTCAAGAGAATCGGTCAACAAATGACCATTTTACTGCTGTATTACTGGAAATCGGACGAACATATATATGGGAGCTATTTCCAAATCTGAACCAATTTCTTTGACATTCACCAATACTATTGAGCGTCATAATAAAATCCTTCCAGCCATATTTCGAGAGAATCGGTTGACAAATGACCATTTTATTGCTGTATTACTTCAAATCGGACGAAAATATATATGGGAGCTATATCGAAATCTGAACCAATTTTTATCAAATTCACCAGTTATATCGAGAGTCACAAGAAAATCCTTCTTGTCAAATTTCGAGAGAATCGCTTAATAAATGACCAGTTTACTGCTGCATTACTGGAAATCGGACGAACATATATATGGATGCTATATTCAAATCTGAACCGATTTTTTCCAATTTCAACAGGCTTTGTCTCTAGGCCGAAAAACATGCCCATACCGAATTTGAAGACGATCGGATGAAAATTGCGACCTGTAGTTTGTACAGAAATTAAGATGGACAGACGGACAGACAGACAGACGGACAGACAGACAGACAGACAGACAGACAGACAGACAGACAGACAGACAGACAGACAGACAGACAGACAGACAGACAGACAGACGGACAGACAGACGGACAGACAGACAGACAGACAGACGGACAGACAGACGGACAGACAGACGGAATCCAGCTAAATCGAACCAGTAAGTGATTCTAAGTCGATCGGTATACTTATCAATGGATCTATCTTTCTTCCTTTTGGATGTTACAAACTAATTCACTAAGTTATAATACCCTGTACCACAGTAGTGGTGTAGGGTATAAACATGCGTGTACGCAGCTCAAAGAATTGCCTTCTTGCACTAATTATTTCATATTACACACTTGATGTTGCATGTCGACCACTTTGTATTGAAGAAAAAAAAAAGATAAATAATTTGATAAGAATTATAATAAACAATCCATATGGCAGATATGTCATGAAATGAACTACAACGTCACAGACAAAACTTCAAAGACAAGAACGGACTATTGGGATAGCTATCAATAGATAATGACTATTCAAGAAGCACCGGAAGAAATTCCCATGGCAATTTATGCGAACCTGGGAGATAGTGTGGTCAGAAGGCGGGTGACCAGAGGAACGCCCCAAGGAGGGGTGTTCTCACCGATTCTATGGAACCTCGTAATTAATTAAATCCTGATGGATCTCGATGGGAACGGCAAGAGGATTATGGCTTATGCGGACAACGGCGTGCTGCTGGTCCAAGGCAAGTTTCTGTCGACGATCAGCGAGATCATGGTAGGGTCACTGAGGAGTTTACCGCGATGTGCTACCAGAAATGGGTTAAGGACTAACCTAGAGCAGACAGAGCTGGTGCTCTTTTCTCGTAGATATAAGATACCGGAATTCAGACTCCCGTCCTTGGACGGGGTCACCCTGCGGCTGTCGAAGAAGGCGAAGTTCCTAGGCATAGTCCTCGATTCTAAACTGTCCTTGAAGAGGAACCCCGAGAAAAGAAGCCGTAAGGCGCTGTACGCTTTTTACTGCTGCAGTAGGATGTTCGGTAGGAAATGGGGGATGACTCCCGGGATGATTTATTGGATGTACACGGCCATCATGAGACCAGTATTGGCCTATGGAGCACTGGAATGGTGGAATGCCGTAGGGAAAATGACGCGTGCAAGAAAGTTCGAGAAGGTCCAGAGACTTGCCTGCGTCTGGATCACGGGGGCGCTGAGATCCGCACCGCAGACCTGGACTGGACCGCACGGGGACTCTCCCTATACGGCCATCAGAGTACTGACCAGTACTGGCCTATAGAGCACTGGTAGTGAAGAGGACGCGTGCAAAGGAGTTCGAGAAGGTCCAGAAACTGACCTGCGTCGGGATCACAAGGACACTGACATCCGCCCCGTAAGCAGGCCTGGAGGCGATGCTGTGTATGCAGCCCATTGGGGCCTATATTTGGAACTGCGCTGCCAGGGTCGCGCATAGGCTGAGGGAGCTTGGCATGATAAAGGAGGATGGTTGCGGTCACAGTTCGATTCTGGGTGTTATGGATACGGAGGGTAGACTGAGGAGGATCTCCGACTATCTGCCACCAGTGCCGACTGGAGTGAGGGCATTCGCGATTTGATTTCCTGAGAAGGACGAATGGAGGGCGAATGGTGTACTTGAGGAGGATGAGACCTCGATCTACACAGATGGCTCCAAAATGGAGTCAAGGACTGGATTGGGGGTGTACTCTGTTGTTATGGGTACGAAGGGTATCAGTATGTCTCAATATCAGTATGCCTCTAAGACTGCCGGACGTGTGTACGGTCTTTCAGGCAGAGGTCTGTGCCATTGCAGTGGCCGCAAGGGAAATTCTGGTAAGGGACTTACGCCCCTCGAAACCCAGAATTTATGTACACAGTATGGCAGCGCTCAAGGCCTTGAAGTCGAGGATGGTAAAGTCGAGATGCGAGGCGGATTATTTGGAATCCCTGGATAGGCTCCAGGCCCACGATGTGACGCTGACATAAGTTCCTGGGCAAGAGGGGTGTTCCAGGAAATGAGAGGGCGGACGAGTGCGCCATTGCAGTGGCCGCAAGAGAAATTTTGGTGAGGGACTTAAGCCCCCCGCAACTCAGAATTTATGTAGCCAGTATGGCAGTGCGCAAAGCCTTGGGATCGAGGTAGGTTAGGTTGAGATGCGAAGCGGATTGTTTGCAATCACTGGATAGGCTCCGGGCCCACGATGTGACGCTGACATGGGTTCCTGGGCATGAGGGGTTTCAGGAAACGTGAGGGCGGACGAGTGTCGTCTGAGCCGGGCGGACCTGTCATCGGTCTTGCTTACGTGCCATTTGTCGAGCAACTGAACACTGTACAGAGAATGGCCAGGGCGGCGTCGGTGGCGAAGTGGGACTCGGTGGATGGTTGGCAGACTGCGAAGGCGCTATGGCCGGTCATTGACCAGAGGAGGTCGAGGGAATTGCTGGCATTCGATAAGAGGTCAATGAGTACCTTGACAGGGGTCATAACCTGACACTCTACCATAGGCCGCATTGGGACGCGCATGGGAATACCGCCTAATGACTTCTGTAGGAGTTGCCTCGATGAGGAGGAGACTATTGATATCCGTGCTTGCATAGGGAAAGGCAGTTCTTCACCCCCCGCTCAGGTTCTCCACTCCACCTGTCTTTTATTGTATTCGTGTATAACCTCTAGTCCGAGGTCTCTCAAACTGGCCTCCGAGTGAGCTCAGCTTTGGTGGGTAACCCATTCATCCTAACCTAATATTATTTCCATGGCATCATTTTTATACCCTTCACCATAGGATGACGGTACGAGTATACTTATCTAGTCATTCCGTTTGCAACACCTCAAAATATTGGTCTGGGATACTATAAAGTATTTTTATTGTTGATAGTCTTGACAATCTCAGTCATTCTAGCCATGGTTGTAAGTCTGTTCGTTCGTCCATTTGTCGAAATCACGAACGGGAAACGCTAGATACTTCAAATATTGCTCACATACTTGTTATTGATGTAGATCGTTGGGGATTGCAAATGGGCCACATCGGCTTAGATTTGGATATAGCTCCTATATAAACCGATCCATCGATATATCTTCTGCAACCCTTAAGAGCCGCAATTTTTAACCGAATTAACTGAAATTGCTCCCAATGATGTCCTCCAACATTCGTGTGAATTATGGTTTGAATCGGTCCATAACCTGATATAGCTCCCATATAAACCAATCTTCGTGGACATCTACAAAGCCCAATTCTTATCCGATTTAACGGAAAATTTACCAATGACTTCTACTGTGACCGACAATGTTTGAGTCAAGTAAAGTCAGAATCGTTTCATAACCTTATATAGCTCCCTTTACTTACTTTACTTCCATTGAGTATGACAAAACATTTGTCCCATTAGCCAAAGATAAAGCTCTCTTTGCCTCACGGCAGTGATCGCAGCAATTTGTCAAGCCCCAATGTCCAGAGATATTAGATGTAGTATTAAATTTAGTGTATCATATGGTGTCGCCTTCAGTTCGGCTGTGATGCACAAACAAGCCATGCATTGGATCTGGTTGACTATTAAACAGTAGGTGGACTTTTAAAGCGCCGTCCATCAAACCACAACACCATATAGCACTATAGGTCTGACAACTGCAGTATATACCCAATGCATGACGCTCGGTCTAAACTCCCAAAATTGGCCAATGGCCATCCCCTCAACAACAACAACATTTGTAAGGTAATATGTCATGTAAAACTTTTCTCCAAAGAGGGGTCGCATTGCGGCACACAGTTCGGACTCGGCTATAAAAAGGAGGCCCCTTATCATGGAGCCTAAATTTGAATCGGACTGCACTCTTTGATATGTGAGTAGTTTGCCCCTGTTTCTTAGTGGAATGTTCTTGGGCAAAATTTGCAAATTTTATTATTGCAGGTGTATAGGGTAAGAGTTGCCTTTCTTGCTCTTTCCAAAATTTTGGGTTTGAAGTACAACTTCCTGTCCAGCGATACACCCAGGTCAATGGAACATACTCTACTCCCAAGGAGACAGATGACACCGAAGTCACTTTTTTCTCCTGCTGAAAAGAAGTTCTTCTCCCTTGCACGGATTTACTGCTAGACTACTTTCGGCAGCCCACTTAAGCCCTCATTGCTGTGGCACGTAGAGCTCCTGAAGTTTATCTCTAAGAATGGTAGGCAACATACCCCTAAAAGCAATAACCACGTTAATCGTATCAGTATACGCCACCATTTGTACATCTGTACCTTGTATTCCGGCACGGAATAGCTGTGAGCACCACATAGGCTGGAACATTGAGGTCCGATCTGTGTGGTGTTCATTGTTATCACGAGAGCTTAGCTGCGAGCTAACGGGCTCGTCCACAGGTTGCGGATAGTGGAATGCTCCATACGGAGTAGCTGCAACGGCAGTGGCGGACAATCGGCGGTATCGAGCGAAGAGTCTCAGTGAGAGGCCAAGTGGCACCAGCTTTTGCACAAATACTGAGTACCTATGAAGCTCGATATGATAAGGCGAGTTATTGGCCCCTTTAAATTACCAATGGCTAACTTGTTTCCGCGGCGATCGGTCCTTTGACCCGGAACGAGCTAGCTCACATGAAAATGTGGCTACATTAACAACAACTTGTATACCTCTTTATTCCATAGACAATTGATTATAGCTATATTTATAAGGCAGCAGGTGCCGATGGGTTGCCTTTTGACAAGAAAAGGCTTATGCATCAGCTCGTCTGCACAATCTGGCTAGAAGAACGCAGAATGAACATCACATTCCCAAGAAAGGCGACCAGACGGTATGTGGCTACTGCAGAGAGGAATAAGTCTCCCCCCTTATCAAACTATCAAGCGTACTGTGTAAAAGATTTCTATCAGTGCAGATATAGACCTGGTAAATCTACCATAGAAAAGACCCGAAATCAGACAAATCAACGCCTACCCTCTATGCATTGACTTTAAAGATGCCTTTGACATGCCTTTACATAGTTCCCAACTTTATTTTGTTTAATCTGGAAGTTGCACAGTTGGATAGATTTGAACTGTGTGCGTCGAGAGGTTGCCCAAAAAGTAATTGCGGATTTTTCATATAGTCGGCGTTGACAAATTTTTTCAATGGCTTGTGACTCTGTAATTGCATTCTTTCTTCTGTCAGTTATCAGCTGTTACTTTTAGCTTGCTTTAGAAAAAAGTGCGCGAAATTTTGTTTACATTTGTTTGTTTGGCGTCAATTTTAATATGGAGCCCATAAAGGAGCATTTTCGTCATATTTTGCTTTATTATTTCCGTAAAGGAAAAAACGCGGAGCAGGTTGCTAAAAAGTTACGAGATGTGTATGGTGATAAAGCCTTAAAAGGAAGACAGTGTCAAAATTGGTTTCACAAATTCCGTTCTGGAGATTTTTCACTTAAAGATGAGCCACGTTCAGGTCGGCCAAATGAAGTTTATGATGACCAAATTAAAGCATTAATCGAATTGGATCGTCATGTAACTGAGCGTGAGATAGGAGAGAAGTTAAATATACCAAAATCAACTGTTCATTATCACATAAAAAGTCTTGGACTGGTGAAAAAGGGTACCACATGTATTCAAAGAAATTCATTTAACAAACCGAATCAACACTTGTGATATACACCTTAAACGCAATGAATTCGATCCGTTTCGATTCGAACGAATCATAACTGGAGATGAAAAATGGATTGTTTACAACAACGTTAGTCG